>NC_090887.1:8293240-8298240 GCF_036669925.1 Montipora capricornis | reverse complement strand
GTCGTGAATAAATTAGTTATCTCAAGAAATTAGTACTTAGATATTGACGTATGTGAAATGGGTTGCTGTGATATTTAACAGTTCATTAATCATAGTCTGTTGCGTGCAGCTTTTGTTAGTTTAAGCCGCACTCTCTTTGCAAGCCTATCAAATTGTATCGAGACGACATTTGTCGCACTCTCTTTGCAAGCCTATCAGATTGTATCGAGACGACATTTGTTGGTCGGTTGGCCGAAGTCGGTAAAGAATCGGACTACCGTGCGTTAGGTCGAAGGTTTGAAACCCAGTTGACAAAATCAAACACGAGGTAAACACGAGGTAAACACGAGGTTGAGAAACGAAAGAATCAGGTTGATCACGCATCCAGAGCTCCGCGATTTACCAGCATTGCATGAGTCATGGGTTCGAATCCCAAGTGCTTAAATTGTCCAGATAAGTGCCAGGACCACTTCTTTCTTTCGTCTATAACCCGCATTTTGAAATAGAGCGGTTTTCAAATGACTGTCGTAAAACCAAAACCAAAGTACTTACTTTGGCGACTCAAAAAAGACGCAGACAATCCAGTAAACCCTTCAAAACTCGAAGTAATCACACGTACCTGACACAAAGCGCGGGAAAATGTGCACGCGTAAGCCACGATTGGTTTTGGTTTCACTTCTGATTGGTTGAACAATTGCGCGAGAACTTTGATCCAATCACTGAGTGATGTAATGCAAAACCAAAGTAATTCACTAATTACTTTTGACACTCAATTGAAAACCGCTCTATACATTCATTTAATACATCTAACTCTCAAAGTAGATTAACTCAGATTAAGCGGGTATGCATTTGCCTCTCGAGGTCGGGGTATGCTCCTCATTGCTTGTCTTCAGTGCAACCATTCTCTTGCCCGTGGCTTTATGTGAGCTTTTTCTTTTACGACGAATTTATCGAAGAAATGTAATCGTTTCCATTTCGGAAGCCATCTTAAACCCCAAATTGCCGAGACACGTGATTAGAACAGGCGATTTTATTCAAAGCTCATTCAGATTCTCACCATGGCTGCTCAAGATGAGGAGTTTACCTTGCGATGCAAAAAATATCAAGCATGTTGCACGTTTACCTCACGGTCTCGCGAGGCAAATATCTCACCAAAATGCCCCCTCTCCCCCCCCCCCCTCCCCCAACCCTGCACACGTGAGGAAACGGCTGTGGCTGTTGCCTCACGAGGAAATGTGCTCAGCGCTGCCGCCGGCTTCACTGTCCAGTTTTTTAAATTTAGCTCTCAACAAAATTTCTGTATTCTGATTGGACGACAGCAGTTCGGTTTATCGTAAGTTGTGCCCTGCAGAATTCCAATTAAATCACCCGGCCATAGCAACCTCGCGCGTAAGACTGAAGGTTTCAAATTGGGACAATAGCTTTCTCCCATTTGTAATAAAAACGACTTCTAAAATCTAAAACAAAACGTAACATGGTAATAAAAACACAGAAAACTCATACCTGGATGAAAGGTTTTCGTAGGTGAGTGAAATTTTTTCATAACTGAACACATTTTCCGTACACTTGTGCTTCTTGCAACTTCTTTTGCGTTCTTTCCAGTTCGAAAGTCCTAAAAGCGCAAAGCACGTTTAATTAAGGCATTCTTACTTGTTTTAAAATGCCTGTGTGATTAAAAAAAAATCACTTTCCTTTTTCTTCAGATTTTGAAAGTGAGTTTGCTTAACACCTGACTGGCAAAATTTTGAGGTTTGATTTTTATCCAAAGGCCTTTTACTTTGAGTGTGAGTTGTGGATTTCACGGTCCGCCAGTACTCACGTTCAAAATTGACCGATTGGACCTCAGAGGGTTGGGTCCAGGAAAAAGTGACGTCAAATGCTATGCAAAACGCGAGTTTAAAAGTCTGAAAGCCCAAAACTCCCGTGCTGCATATTAATTGTGCGGCGTACACACCAATTGTATTCTTAAACTAGTGAGCCTTTGACGCTCCTCTATCCAGCTCTCTCAAGATCTCAGAGTTAGTAATGACGCACCATTAAATAAGAATATTCCAGTTAAAATAAACAGGTGTCTTTTTGAAATCAAGGCTTAAAACTTTGATAGCTTAGTGTTTAGTTAACATAATTTTGAAATCCAAAAAAAAAAAATTGATTTTTTAGTCAGATGGAAACTTTAAGCAATCGTGTGTTTCTGGCGTACGTCTTCGCGTGTCAAGAGACCATTCATTTCCGTTTTGGTGTCGTCATCAGTGAATACTTTTATCCTGAGCCAATCACCACGCTTGTAAGATTGCACCAAGAAAAGCTAACGAAATGTGCCAATGTAAAGTAAATGCATTAGAACTGCTAAAAGGTATATGAGTTAGGCCAGTCATAGCCTATGTTATAAGAGAATTTTATTTTAAAACGAGTTATTCTTGTTATGTGTTTGGTTGATAATGACAAAACTATTCATGCGTCTTTTTGTCTAAGAGTGCGTTTTGCTATCGTGAACAATAAGTTTTAAAAGCCAGGAACTAAAAACGCAGTCATTTGAACGACACATGTAAATAAAATTAGGCTAAAGAAAAGGACACGAACCCATAGTTAATGATGCAAGATTTGAATGCACAGTGAATAGCAATTAGTCGGCGTGCCTTATAGGTAAGATATTGTTGACGTCACCTATTGTCATTAATGTGCCAACCAGAGCCTCATTGGCTGTTGAAACAAAGGGTCTTTTGTTCCCGTGTTTGGGATATTTGAATAGCAAAAGCAATGTTTGTAAACACATATCTTCCCTATAGTAAACTAGGGCTACCCTCTACCTATCATCAAGGGTATTCCATTAATCACACCTTAATTATTTTTTCACGCTAAGCCAAACTGCCTAATTAAGGGAAAACGTTTCTCAAACATGCTCTTTAACACGTTGTTTGTGCGAGCATTAACGATATCAAATGAATTGCAATGAATCATTTAAAACACAAAGCAATTGTATTGACCATGGCCGGACGAATTTGACAGTCCGACGTTTGACAGATATGATGATTTTTTAAAAGACGAATCAAGACGTGGACAAGACAAAGGTTAAAAAAAAAGCGTGCTGCATGGGTTGCATGCGTTTATTGTACATTTCTTACCGATATTTTGCTGTCTTTGTTTACTTTCCTTAAGCGCCATCCGAATCTGGCCACACTTAGCCGACCCTGACGTTCGTTGTTCAACGCGGAAGAGACGAAATAATTCTTGAGTATTTTAGATAACGCAAGTATGTATTTTGACGGCAAACTTCCCATTTGTGTGGCCTGTTTTGTTGCTCAATATAAGCTGCGTGTTTTTCCTTGCAGGTTTGAAAACTAAACGAGATGAGTTCGTTCCCAGAGGACGCAAGGGAACAATACCACGTTGCCGAAGAGGCTGTTCGAATTGTAAGGAAGTTTGAAAATGCGACAACGAAAGAAGATAGAAAGAGAAAGATTATTGAATTGTGTACCGACATTGCCAGTGTTTTGGATGCAAAAAGACAGTAAGTTGATCAATACGTGAATAGTCGGGGTTCTCACGAATTTCGTCGGCGAAGATGTAGAGAGAAGCAACTATAAAGTCGGCAAAGTTGACCTACCCGAAGTAATTTGGCTTCAAAAAGAAATTCAACGTGGCAAATAGTTAACCATATTAGCCCACACGGTGCAAATTTTGTAAAATGAAACGGTGTGGACCGGAGATTTAAATACTCAGGAATTCTTTGGACTATAAATCAATAAGGAGAGTTGCTGAATCTAGGTTTCCTCGAACTAAAGATGAAAAGGTGGTAAGCTAGATCGCTTTTCAACACTAGTGTTTTTTTATTCATTTATTTTTACGAAAATAAAAAAGCTGATTTTATTTTCATTCGTTGAAGCTGAAAACCATTACGAAGAAGCCGAATCTGATATTAAGTGTTTAATTTGAATTGTCTCAACCGAAACAAACTAGGCGGACTTTCTTTAAGCAGACTGATCATATCTCTGCATACAACTCCTTGAATATGTCATAAAGTGAACGAATTGTTTTTTCAGTAGCAATATTTGTTTTAGAACCAGTAAGTTCTTCAAATACAGGACGGAGTCAATTTGTGGCTACCCTGTTAATATGAAAAAGCAAGCTTTTGTTTAAATCGGATATATTATTTTAACTCTACATGCTAAAAACAAATGGTGTCGCGGTAAACAAACTTGTCTTAAGCTTCACAATTGCTTCGAAAGTTTTAGTCATTTTTTCTCTCTGACGGAACTGAATTTTCCTGTTACAGTTTTTATTTTTCCAGCCTTTTTTCGTTGTCTCAATATTATTTTACCATGTTCAAAGCCAGCTGGTATGCTTTTATGTTAGAAATAAACATAAAAAGGCTTGTAGTTATTAATCTGTCTCAAATATTCAAAGATTGAAGCATTCGCTAAAGCTCGGTAATCCACTTCGCGGGAAAACGAGAAACGGGGGACAGTGTCATTGGTTAATTGCAAAAACGCCTGCTAGAGGTTGATTCTAATTGGTCGAATCTTTAATTTCGGCTTCTACGAAAAAGCTTTAAAGAGAAAAGCACATATCAACAGAACAGCTCAAATTAAAGGCACTTTTCTCTTCAAAAATTGACAGGTCAATACACAGTGGCCCTGTTTAAGAATCACGAGCTATTTTACTGGTTCTGAGTTTTTAAAAACGAAGAAAACATGACAAGTGTTTTAGATTTTTATCCTCCTAGTAGTTAAACTCAGCCTAGTAAAAACCGAAACTTTGTGTTAAGATCAAGACATGGAATTTTTTTAATGAAAACGAGTTGATCGTTTGCCACATCTTTCTTGCGATTGTATACGATTACAACGTATTTTTGCGAAAATAACGTCCAGTCAATTCTCAACATTTATTTTGAAAAATGCGGAAGAAAAACTACTTTTTTCCCTTGACATCCTCGAATTGTCGAATCCTTTGACGCGATGTTTACAGCTGCTGCTAGAATGCGCATGCGTAACATGGTTGGGTAGAAATAGCTGTCATTAATT
>NC_090887.1:8278240-8288240 GCF_036669925.1 Montipora capricornis | reverse complement strand
AAAAAAGGGAAGAGTGAGAGCGAATCCCTGTTCCCCATGGTAATTTAAAATCTTTTTTAAGATAGAGACCTTTTTATACAGTTTGTTTTAAGATAAAAACATACGCACCTAGCAGCGCCCACGTTGCGGAGGTAGTTATCTGCTACTTTCATGACCATGCGGCCCAATTTCACACCAACTATCCAATGAAGCGTTTCCTTGACAAAAACCCCGCTGTAGGACACCGATTAACAATAGACTTCAAATAAAGCCAAATACATCGAGACTGGCTCTCTTAGAATGGCCTTGTCCTCCTTAGTTGAGCTGTATGAGATGTTAAACCCTTATGTTCCCCCAAAGGCAATAAACAAACGAAACAAATGATTTGACTTGTACCTTGACAAAGAAACTAAAGGGAATTAAATACAAAGTGTGTATGTTGCCTGTAAAATCCGTTCTCAGGTACAATCTCTTTTTACCTAGGTTAAATTGCTGATGCTCATTTTACCCAGGCTGAATACGCACTCAGATGAATTGAAGAAACTTTTTTTAGAACCTAAATTAAGCGTAGAGATTAATTAGGGTCAGGTTAGGATTAGTTTGGTTATTAGAGCGAGTTTCAATTAATTGTCGTAAAACCAAAACCAAAGTAATTACTTTGGCCAATCAAAGAGGACTGAGACAATCCAGCAAACCAATCAAAGCTCGAAGTAATTACACGTAGCCCACACAAAGCGCGGGAAAATGTGCATGCGCCAGCCACGATTGGTTTTGGTTTCACTTCTGATTGGTTGGAAAAGTGGCGCGAGAACTTTGAACCAATCACTGAGTGAAGTAATCATAAACCAAAGTAATTATCTAATTACTTTCGACACTCAATTGAAAAGCGCTCTATACATGGATATCAATTGACTTATTATAGAAAAGTAAATAATGAAGTCTGTGTGATAAAAGAAGAGATCTTAAAGAGAAAAAGAAAAGTTGTCCTCAAGCCAAGAAAGAATACAGCAAGATGAACAAACTTGTAAAGAGAGAAATGGTTAAAGCGAAAGAAAAGTGGATTCAAGAACAGTGTGAAGATATCGAAACCAACTTAATTGAACAATAGCAAGAAAGCTTATGATACTGTTAAAACATTAACAAAGCCAAAGCAAAGCAAAGTCAACACCATCAAAGATAAGAAAGGTGAAACCATCATTGAGAGAAGTAAAATCCTAGAAAGGTGGACCGGGTACTGCTCAGAACTGTACAACTACGAGCGGCAGGGCGACGCCAGAGTCTTAGACACACCAGAAAGCCAAAGCGACGACTCAGTAGACCTCAGATTGAAATCGGAAATTGAAGAAGCTGTAAAAATGTTGAAGAAAGGGAAGTCACCAGGCGTTGACAACATCCCAGGAGACTTGATTCAAGCAGGCGGTGAGCATATGACGACAGCTCTTCTAAACATCTGTAACCAAATATGGAAAAGTGTTAAATGGCCACAAAACTGGACAAGATCTCTTGTTATTACACTCCCCAAGAAAGGTGATCTCAAACTGTTCAACAATTACCGAACCTTAAGTTTAATCAGCCATCCAAGCAAGGTTCTTCTCAGAGTCATTTTGAACCGCCTGAAGCACCAAGCAAAAGAAATAATTGCCGAGGAACAAGCCGGCTTTATGAAAGGCAGAATTACTGTTGAACAAATCTTTAATCTCAGATCCATCATTGAGAAGTACCAAGAACATCAACAAGAGCTTTATCATGTATTTATTGATTTCAAGAAGGCGTTTGACAAGGTGTGGCATCAAGCGCTGTGGGCTACGTTTAATAAGTATAACATCAACAAGACCTTCGTTTAATCAGTATTGGTTGTTTTTCCTGATCGTTCGCGCATACATTTATTTTGGGACAGGTGGCTGTTTTCAAGGCTCTTTTCAACTGAGTCATTAATGCAGCTTTTTTTCCTAATTTCAGAGGTAAATCGAAACCTTTACGACCAAGCAACACAAGCAAAAAAACCGCTGACAAGCGTGAATGTGAATCGCCGTCAAGCAGTGATGTGAGCGATGAAGAAGAGGACTTGACTATAAAACCGGTCAGCCCTTCAATAGAAAACTTTATTGTCGTTAAATGAATACCGTTGATATTTTGTTCTTCGCGCACTTTATTTTACTCAAAACACTGAATATTCATTTATGTCGTTTACCTCTTAGTGACAGATTAATTGAGAACAGAATAGACTGTTTCGTTTAGCACCTGTTCCTAAAGGAGGAAATCAATTAGTGCAGTACTCTAGCAATGTCGGCGTAATATTGTTTGGACGCTCATTGCTCGTAAAATGTTCCAGGTGGTAGTTACACTGACACAGCCTCTTTCCCAGGCCTTTAAGCTCTTAATCGCAAGGAGCGCGAGACTTGCGACCGGTCGCAATAGCGCAAGGCGTCCTCGGGGAATCTTCCCGATCCACTCGACCGGTGACGTCACGTTTGATTCACGCGAGGACGACTGGGAACGAGGCTGACATTAACAGCTTTTATCTCGTAAAAAGGTTCGAAAACAATGTGGCGAAAGGCCATTAGTAAACCAACTACTCATTCTAAAGCTGGTTCTGTAACACGTTTTCCGGCGGCGACAAGAGAACAAAAGCATGTGTCCAGAAATTCAGCGAATCGGATGCAAAGCAAATTGTGACAAAGATCACGAAGTGTCCCTTCAAGTTCAAACACTTACTGTTAATTTACATAATTATATTTAAAGCTTAAGATATCAGAATGTTTCAAGGTTACCATTACCTTAACTGTTTATTTAAGTAAGAGGGAAATTCTGATGATGCTAATGTAACGGTTTGAGAATGTATGTAGCGAAGCATACCAAACGTCAAGTCAATATAAAATGCATTTTTTAAAAACGTCCATCGCCGCAGTTTGTATTTTATTCTTAAATTGTATTAGGTAAGGTTACACTTTGTGACGCTTATAAGAATCGGTCTGGATCTTAATAACAGACCAATAGGCCGTATTCACGATAGCCGCCGTGTTGGTTTTCAAATTGTCATGCAAATTAGCCGTGTGTTATGCTGGGGGGCAAACATTGGAAAAAAGGCAAATTGCGGAAAATCGGCTATTAGAAATATTGAAATAACATTGCTAAAAGTCCATTTTAGTGTTTAGAATTAAGTACCTTTTATAATAATTTTATATCTTTGGATTGCGTTTGACAGTTTGACTTTCTACTTCGTTAGCTGCTCATCTTTCACTAAAAAACGTCGAAATAACTTGTGTAATCATTCAATTTTATTACTTAGGTGATAAACATTCAATGAACGTGAAACAAATCATCTGTGTGGCTAAGATGTTCATTATAACCTCTCGAATTTGTGTTGTTTGCCCCCTCAGAAGTGTGTGGCTAATTTGCATGATAATAGCAAATCCAACATGGCGGCCATCGTGAATAAGGTCTATTTCAATATATTAACCCATTGACTCCTGGGCCGGTTCCCCATTGACGAGTAAAATCGTCTGGGTATCAAAGGGTTAATAGGAGTGAGAGAGTGATTAAAATTCAGTCCTAAACAAAAGGCATCATCTCGATGCTCTGGGGAATAAATGTAAAGATATATGTGAGCCTTCAGATGATGCCTTTTGTGTAGGATTGAATTTTAATATGTTGAAAGTAGGTTATTGTAGGCGCGTTTTAGACATATCAAAATTAAGAATTGAAAATTTTTGTCTCCAGACGTCTCCCTTTTAAAGATGCAAAGGAATTTGTTATACCCGAAATACGCTTGTAAAGTTTCAGATTCTGGAAAACATTGTTTGGTAATAGTTAAATGTTTCTGTACGGCAGCAAGCGGCCATCCAGTTTTGTTACCATAACAACTCAAACGTTTTGTCCAAAATTTAGTTTTGGGTAAGCTTTTTACTAACGAAAAGTTATTCTTCTTTCCTCTTGCTTTTGAAGGTGAATCCTGAATTAACCACAGATTATTGGGAAATACATAAACTTGTAAAATATTTGAAGGTGAGTGCAAGCCTGTGCTTTGCTAGACAGACATGAGATTTCCCGCTTTGTTCAAATAAATTGATGATAACATGTTGATGACGGTAAACACTAGTCTTTAAGGATGCTCGAGATAGTTTCTCCTTTTTTTCAAACAAATAAACATATTCTGTTCATAGATACAATTAGGGTAATCATATCAAGACGAAATTTGGCTAGGGTATTAAGTACCCATCGTAGATTTCTCATATTATATTTTCCGCCAAAATAACGTTACCTTGGCAACTATGTTAGGCATTTCTTTTGAGCTTTAAAATTAACATATATTGTTTTTTTGAAGAAACGGGACGGTGAAATTTTCCCATTCAGCGTTACCAGATAATGTTAGAAATACTCCCTAAAATATTAGAAATTCAACGAAATCTGTAGGCCAGTTTTTTTGTAATGTTTCTCTAACTTTTTTTTTCACTTACAGAAGTTTTTTAAATTTGAGAGACAAACGTTTTAAATTAATCTGAGCTAACATGCAAAAATGAAAAAAATTCACCGTCCGGAAGCAGAGATATAAACGGGTAAAGTTGCAAAATCAGGAAAAATGAGGGGATTACATTTACGCACGCCTCACCTGCTCATTCGAGTCCGCGCGCCAGTGGAGCTACAGTCCAACACAAACGGATTTAAGTGACCATTAAATCGTTTGTGTAGAATTTTCGTAGTTTTTGTGAATAGGAGATGTCTTTTTATATTCCATATATATAGGAATTAGGAGAAAGGTGAGAGAAATTTAGCGGTATTTGTCTATTTCTGGTGACCCATTTGAATCATGAGCTGACGAGCATGCGTGTGTGGCTTATGCGCGCGCGCTCAGCTGAAAACTCTTTCGAGCCTCCTTAAGGGACCACTGACGTATTTTTTGGGGTGCGTTGCTAAGGATGTAATGGTTAAGTAATTTGAGAGAATTTGGCATTATTTTGGCCAGTTTCCAACTTTTGTAAGCCAATGACCCTAAATATGACGTCATCATGCCACGCCCATGGTCACGTGGCCAATAAAAGAAAACTCTAAACTTGTCTCCGTGCTACGCAATTTGGGTATTTGATCGATGGTTTGATAATTTGTAATTCTTCTATACTCCAAATTTTACTACTCTCTTGAGAAAAACTATCTCCTCCCAAATATACCTAAAAATCACCAAAAAATTTACAAAACACCCCAAAACATTGATTTGTGAAATAAGCATAGGGTTTTTGTATTGCTTGAAACGCGAACGAGATATTGCCATTAAACTGATTTTAAACGCCGTGAAAACGGCTTTCAGGTGTACCCCCGTGAAAGGGTCACTTTGTGACGCTTACACCAAGAAATGTTACTCCGGCTCTTAGCCAACCCTCACGTTCTCGAAAGTCCCGAAAACTTTTCGGGCCCGAAAAAATCATTTGTAAAACTGCCAACCGCGTGTTTTGGAAGGCCGATCTTTTAACATGTTTTCAAGGTAACGAAAATAAAAATGACTGAGAAGTTTGAAGACTTAAATCCTCTCCGTTCTTGAGATACAAAGGGAATGGTGACATCCGAAAATGGCCCGTAAAGTTTCGGGACTTTCGAGAAACGGGCTCCTGAAAGCGGGATTTGAGCCCTGCACCACCAAATGCAAAATCGAGCTCCCTTACCACTGGACCACGCGGGTTTGGACTCCGGTGACCCTACTCCCGTATAAAGTTTCATTTTCTTCCTACTTATAATTTTTAGTACGGTAACCCAACCGCGACGGTTATTGCACTGTGTGCTCTCCGAGATGTCAACCTTGAGGTTGAATCCAGTCAATTAGCAATACTTGAGATGGGAGGAGTTGGTCTTCTTCTCAATATTCTAAGGACGGACCATTGGCGCTGTGTGGTAAGAACCGATTTCTTTTAATCACAATAATCTGTGATTCTCCAAGACTACAAAGACTGTCTGGGCTATTGGCTAGTAAAGGTAAAGGTAAAGTCTCTGCTTACGAGCCAGAAGGCTCATCAGGCCTAGTACACGAGTTCTTTTGTGTGACAGCCGTCGACCGGAGCTAAACATTTTAGTTTTGCTATAAACAATTCATCTCTATAGCCTGGTCCTTCCCGCCTGCGCAAGCTAATTCACTACTTGCACAATCCCATAATCCACCTCTTTTACCCCCCAAAAATTTTGCATAATCATTGTTTGCAAGTTCTCCTGGAACATGAAGATATCCTGTGGGAAATCAAAAACAATGCCTATGCAAATTGTTGGGGGGTTAAAGAGGTGTATTATGGGATTTGTGCAAGTAGTGAATAGACCTTTTCGGCTTGTACATTTTGTTTTCCCAATACAGATCATGTGATAATACTCAGGAGGTTTGGTCTTCTGTTTTGTTCATTAAAATGAGGGCATGCAAGCATGAATATGCCTGCATGCACTCTTTCTAATGAACAAAACAAAGGACCAAGCCTCCTGAGTATTATCACATGATCTGTATTGGGAAAACAAAATGTACAAGCCGAAAAGGTCTATTAAGGACAAGCATGCGTTTGTGAGGACAGCCGCGACATAGGCACAAGACCACAGGCATGCACAGAGAGAATCTTTTTTTCCATTTAAGTGCCTGAGCAGACAGACTTCGAGTTGGGTTGACTTACGTTTGCTCAAGAACTAATGTCTGTTGTGAACCAACAATGGTTCTTTCTGAATATGCCAGTCCATAATTCTGAAAAGCGCATCATGTAAGATAGTCGGAATAAAAACAAGTATGTTATAATCGACTTTTTCATGGCTACGCAAATGAGATCCTTCTTTTAATCCCGATGCGCAGACGAGTTAAGTTTATTGCGATTTGTAAATAGCTTTCAATTTCTAAATGATTTCTCTTTGTAAGGTTGGTTCACTTAAAATCCTGAAGGTTATATCACACACAAAAAGGATAAATATGGAAATTTATCGCCTTGGAGGTGGGTTTATATGTGAAGCATAAAGAGAACTATTTAATTTCAAAGTCCTTAAAACTTGAATTTAACAGTTCCTTGTTGGTACTTTAGCCAAAAAGGGCAGTAAAAAAAACAGGGTTAATGAAATCAGTGGCTCTGTACTCCCCGTACGTGCGTTTTGCGTTTTGGCTCACTTTCCGCCGTCATTAGGGAGCTTCGGCAACGACAATGACCACGGCAACATAAAAGTCACAAATTTGCATATTTAGTGGGCTTTGCACGCCCTGCACGTGCGTTATCCACTTTTGTACATTTCTTTACCGTCGTCAGCAAAACAACAACGTGAAATAGTCAAGGACGTCAGCACTTGAGGATAAATTTTCATTTTCTCCCCTAAATTAAGTGCCGTTCCGACGAGGGTCATTCTTGAGGAACTACCACACCCTTGTCATGTTAAAAAGGTTGAATTTCTATTTTGAGATGACGTTCTCGTTGCCGTCGCCGTTGTCGTTGCTTAAGCTGTCTACGAAAATTGCCAAATCAACTATCTTTAACAGGAATACAGCAACTCATCGATTGTCTCCAGAGCATCTTATTGGAGGTTAAGTCCTTGGCTGCGGAAACACTTAGTCACATGATCACATTTCGATTGGCTTATAACGCCTTCAGGAAGAATGGGGGAATCAAGAAATTGGTAAGCGACTTTTTGCCGTTACCGCTAGTGATCCGGGCCCGGTTGTTCAAAAGCCGTTTAACGCTAATCCCAGATTAAAAATAAACCAAGGAGTTTATTTCTACTCCCAATGAAATGTTGTTTAGCGTTGACATTCAGCAAATTTTAGATTAGAGGAATTGAACAACCGAGCCCGGGCTTTCAGGGAATAGGGAATGGTTCCGTCGGAGGTATTCGTTGCGACGGAGGACGGGGAGGGGGGGGGGAAAGGGGGTAAGAAGAGGCCGTTTACCAGGCTTAGACTTGAAACTTTCAACTTTATATTGTTTATTGTGCTGAGCGAGTTGAAAGAGCTCTTCATCAATGACTTAATTTCGCTTGCGGCCCATCGGTGTCTTCTTTATCAGTTTGCATTAGCTTTATAACATGTTTTCCTCTCCCACCACCGATCACTCCGTTTGCAATTATCATCACAAAGCTGTTTTTTATGTTAATAACTCACGTTGGTAGACATCAATCGACTGAAAATGTAACAAGTCGAGCGTTGTAGTTCCTAAGCCCTTTTAATAACTACTGTTTCTAAAACTTAATTGGATTCATGTGTTATTTTCTCATTTGTACTTTAATATTTTTCCATTCTCTAAACAATTGAGCATCGTTAACTGGTGTAAATTGTTTTAATTGTTGGTATATTGGAACATGGAGAAGTTCTACCTTACAGGAACGACGGGTTTTACCAGGGGTTTTGGATAACAAGCAAACATGGCTAATTTGAACTGGGGAACAAGGAAATAAAGATAAAATAACCTAGGGAACAAGGGCACATAAACCATTTATAGGGATTAAAAACTTTGGAAGTAATTTCGGGAACAAGGGAACAGAAGTAAATTTTTAAAGGGAACAAAGAAACAAGTTAATATATGGAGATGTTATCAAACTCGAAAACTTTCTTTGTTCGTGTTTTTTTTTCTCTGTTTTTACCCTAACCATGCAGAAACAACACCCTTTTTTTAAAAGACAGCCAATCAAAAGTTTCAATTAACTCAGTTGTGAACGGAGGAAAAAAGATTGTACATGTTCACAGTTAAGTTAACATGAGGCATGATGTTACTGTTCTCGAAGTGTCCAGAGTTTCATTACCAATCCATTTCATCTGAACTTCAGGCTTGGACTTGATCAGTTTCGTCATAGGCACATGTGAAGTTGATGTTCTCGTGTGTTTTAATTTTACTTAAACTTTATAATCGATGCGATGGCACACTCTGAAGTCTCGGCCGCTCACATCACATCAATACACGCCATTAGCACTCAAAAAAGAAATTTCTCTATTTTTACATTTGTAAGGTGAATATCATTCAACCTGATAATAAAAGACGCGGAAGAAACGTCCCGACAGAGACAAATGATTTTAAACTGCTGAGGAACGCCTGCAGTGCCTTATGGAGCTGCAGCAAGTGTCGAAAGAATATCCAGGCCATCCGAGCGGCAGGTGCAGTTCCCATATTAGGCACCCTATTGGTTAACGGTCAAGATGACGTCATTTTACCAGTTATGGGCATTATACAGGAATGTGCAAGCGAGGTAACAGTAAAGCCATTGATTGGACAAGAGTGTTTGTCTTTGATGCTTCGATGTTGACGACTCAATCCTTGACGCTTCTCTTTCCTCTTTGAAGATAAAAAGAAGGGACACAAACAGCGGTAACAAACATGGTAAAACGCATATTAATAGCTTGACGTTGCGAATGCTACAACATTCATCTTTAAAAGCAATATTCCTTTGCCATCCGTTAATGATAACAGCAGTGAAATACTCCTCCATACACTTTATTCCAAAATGGCCGCTGATTTATGCGGATACAAATTGGCCCTTGTTGCCTCGTTCAAGATAAAATATTCTTTTGAATTTTAAGCTTAAGAACGAGGCATCAAGGGCTTATTTGAATAAAAACAAAATAATATTTAAATGGCGGCCATTTTGGAATAAGGTGTATTCACTGCTGACAAATTAATAGTTTCCAGTATTTGACTATAGTTTCGTATTTCCTGAGGGAATATTGCCTCTAAACATGAATATTATAGCATTCGAAAGTCAAGCAATTCATATGCGTTTTACCGCGTTTGTTACCGCTGTTTGTGTGCTGTTTTTGATCCAACTTAAATGGGCAAAGAACGAGAGTAAAAATAAGGAAACTGTTCTGGACTGGCCACTGCTGAATTGTTTTTCATGGTGACTGTTAATTCGCGTAAAGAAATAAGTTTCTTTGTTTTTATTTATTTATTTATTTATTTATTTATTATATTTGTTTTTTACAATTGTACTTTTAAGTATATCATTCGTGCCCTATATAAACATTTATCATTGTAAATATATATATATATTAATTTATTATATGGACGGGATTGTGTTACCGGGAACTATCAATTCG
>NC_090887.1:8203240-8273240 GCF_036669925.1 Montipora capricornis | reverse complement strand
AATTTTTAAATACGTTTTCAGATATTAAAATGTTTAGTGGCATCTCGTCGCAGCATTGATTGTTAAACTTTAAAATATATATATATTTCGTATTTATGTTGTAGTGCTGTCCTTCGCACTGATGGACTCAGGTTGCTTTGGTCGCTATTGAAATTTCCTGATCCGAAAGTAAGTAGTGCTAGTTCTAAATGAATTATATATAAAGCAAATTTCATTTTTTCTTAATACTGCAATTCATTCGATCTTGGTATGTCAATTGATTTGCCGCAAAGCCAACAGAACATTCTGCGACGCGGTGGCTTCATTTGCGCCACTTTTTCAGCCAGTCAGAAAACAAACAATTCGCACGCTTTTAGCGCACTCTTTATCCGCGCTTTTATTCTGATTTGTGTGGTTGCCTGTAGTTCTGATTGGTTCGTTGTTTTCAGGTTGTGGCTGGAGCAGCAGAAGCCATTAGTGAGTGTGTTGTCAACGAAGAGGTAAACTACGAAAACAGAAGCCTTTTTAGCTTGCACCACTGTTAAAAGTTTTAATAGAGCCGGCAGAAGCGTGCAAGCGGGAGGTTATCAATGGCTGCTAGCTTTATAATTTCATGGTGGCTTTTTAAACGTAATGTTCATCAGTTATTAAGAAAGTGGTTTTTTAATCTTTGTTCCAGGAGTCAGCCGACGTTGTGCGATCGTTTGTTGGAGGCCTGGAACTCATTACCAGTCTTTTACGGTCGGATAATAAACAGGTACCTATAAGAAGGCTTGATTCTCTACTCCCGAGAATAGTTTGTCTTTGGCTCCCTGTTTCCCGGTTTTACTTGCTCGAAAAAGACCTAACTACTGTAGAACGTCATTCTTGAGCCTGTCATAAAAATGCGTAGTAAAAAGTTCGACTTCCAACCGACGGTTTCGCAGCTTTTTCCTGCAAGCGACAGCTGGCAGACCGTTGAAAACAGAAACTAATAAAGTTACTTAAAATTAGCTAATCAAAATGATGGATTTCACAATTCACCCTTATCGCCTAAGTGACTGGCGGAAGTGAGCAAGAAAACCCTTGAAAAGATTGTTTTTTGGAAGGGAGACTCCGGGATACTCGGAAAAAGTCCAAGTGCTCCTTCGAAGCGACAACCTTCCGATTACTAGTTCGGACAGCTATAGAAGACTCGAGGAAACTAGGTTTTTTCCGATTATCCCCGAGTCACCACATTAAAAGCAACTCTGTTCATATCATTCATCGGCGTTGACATATCACATATTTTTAATACAACAAAACCATTGATTATGATATGAACATCGGAGTTCGCAACTTTACGAAAGGAGCAATTAAAATTAAATCTAAGGCTTCTTGCAATCGTTTCGGTTCGGTTCGATTCAAGTCAAACTGACTGCCTAACTCCTCTTGTGCTCTTTTTTCCTAGGTGCTTATATCTGTCACCAAAGCGATAGTCAATATTGGGAAAGACAGGGAAAATCTGTCCATTCTTACAGATTATGACGTGGTACCTCTTCTAATCGAGCTTGTTAGCACGGTAAGAATATAAATTTATCGTTTTCAATGAAATCAAGAAGAAACAGTAGAGGGGTTTAGCATCGATCGAGTTGAGTTGAAACGACGAACGGTCAAGGGGCAGGCTCAGGGGCGGATCCAGGATTTTTCTTAGGAGGGAGGGGTGCACCACTAAGGAATGGCATAGCTGACTGGTGACGTTATTTTTTTCTTTGCAGAATACCAGTTGTATTAGAAAGCCGCAGGCCATATCAGGGAAAAGGGGGGTGCGCACCCCTTGCACCCTCCCCCTAGATCCGCCCCTGCAGGCTCCTGACAAATTCACTCGCATTTGAAGAACCCGTAGGACTCAAAATGAGTTATAGACTACCATACAGGAGAGAAAAAAAAGTGTGTTCTTTGACGCCGCAAACAAGTATTAGGGGATTTAAGAAACAAGGACGGCTACGCAGGGCAACAACAAAACAGTAATATCATTGGTTAAAAGAGTAAAAAGATCGTGAAGCACGTGCGACGCATTTTTGTTCATATTTTTTGCATAAAAACGACAGGAATTTATCACCAAATTAGAGTGTTGACGTCAACGTGAGCATACAAATGTGAATCTGTGAGTTCTCTTATTTTTTCTCTGAAATCGCTCGTACGCAATCAACTTTCGCGATACTTCGTCCACAATGTGCGACGTGATCTAGGAATAATCGTGAAAGACGATAGAAAAGTTTTATTTTGAGGCGACGTTTTCGTCGAAGTCACAGTTGTAGATCTTGAAGTCCTAACTGAGAGACCAAGGCCCCATTTGTTTAAAAGGTGGATAGCGCTATCCACGGGATAAACCACTATCGATTGGGTAGCGCAATTGGTTTCGCTATGAATTACCCAATGGATTGTGATTTCTCCGACGGATAGCGCTATCCATCGTTTGAACAACTGAGGCCAGGTGTGTGTTTCTCAAAAGTCCCGAATATATTCGGGTCCGAAAAGCAATTCGTGAAACTATGATCTGCGGCTTCTCAAAAAATTGATCTTTGAACATCTTTTCGAGACCAGTGAAAACAAAACAATTGCTAAGTTTTATGACTAGAAACTTTTTGCTTTTGAAGGCTCAAAGCGTTTTGTGTCACTTGAAATACGCCCCGAAAAGTTTTGGGACTTTGGCGAAACAACCCCCAGGCCGAGAAAATCCTCGAGAACTGGCCAAGCGGGGCTTAAAACTCACGGAATAAATCACGGTGTAAATCTCGTTTCTCTACCGACTGACCTGACCGGTTATCCAAGAAACGCTTTACCTGGTGTCTTATTGACGATTTTGTCAAATTTTAACGAGTTGTCTCTCCCTTTCTATAATATAGGAAGACGACGAACTTAAACGATGGATAGCAGAGGCTATCGCTACGTAAGATTATTCTTTTTTTTTAAACAAAATTTATTCGGTAGTTTAGTTTACCAGTTTCAGCACTTGGACTTCTTCAATTTGACTACTGTCTGTTTTGCTGTTATGTGGTCTCATCGATCAGTAGTACATTCAGAAGATTACCCAAAGCCGACCACATTGCTGAGGGAAAGACCAGACCTTTCCCAGACGGGAACTACATGCCCTACTCTTTTCGACTAGTGAGTGGGATCGATCTTCAACGTCCCGAAGATTTTTTATGAACATCGAAGGGTTGTGAGACGTGGCATAGAAGACTTGAAAGTCTAACCATTTGTGGATGTAATTACAAAGGCAGCACTTTCTCCTCGGTTATTTTAAGACCCTGAGTGTTGGTCCGGCCGGAGTCGAACTCACGACCTCCCGCATGGCAGCCCGGTGCTCAACCAACTGAGCCACCGGTGCGCGGTGGTGCTTGTTAATGACTGTGGAATGATATTTTTTCAGATGCAGCGGTTTGGAAAAGAATGCGCAATCATTTTCACCAGCCGTAGTTCCTCTAGCTGACAGCCTCAAACGCTCCTCTGACGTCACTGTGAAAAGGTCAATCGCATGTGCACTCGAAAGATTATCACGTGACCCCAACAATTGTTATTTGATCCATCAGCATGATGCGCTCAAGGTAAATAAGCACTAGTAGAGTAGAATGCAGTGTGCAACGTTTGTGCATTTGACGTCTTTGCAGGCTGAATGCCAAAAAAAAAACATTATTTTGAGTGCAGGTACAAAACACAGGTCACAATTCACAGGTCAGTGCTTTGCCAATACAGAAAGAATCCTTAAGTAATAAATAAAATACGAGCGGAAGACCTTTATGGCCATTTAAAAAACCCATAAAGGTCGGACGGGATTTACACACCTATACATGTGATCTGAACAGTGCGTTTCTGTTGGCTGTAATCCTTATGAATTATTAGCGAATTTTACAACATTCATGAAAGCTAACCTTAAGCTTAGGCCTAATTAGGCGTAAGCAAAAGTTTTGTATAAAAAGGCTCAATTTTAGCATTGGTAAAAGGTTAGGGTTGTTTGTGTATTGGTAAAACAATGACCTGTGACCTGTGACCTGTGTTTCGTACCTTCCCTCATTTGGATTGGCAAGGAATGCGGACTTTAGGCCCACTACACCTTTGCACATTTCGTCAAATTAGAATGCCCGAAAGAAAATTGAAGATAAATTGTTTCTTTCGAAACCAAAAAGAAAACATTACATGGCCCACGAGCGCACTACCACAATCTCGGAACACTTCCTCACTAATGATCACTCCGCTGTAGAAATGCCACTTATTCCACTCGAACTCGTTTATTCCAATCGTGACAGTGTTCGCAAAGGAAGACACGCATACCTCATAAGCATAGCAAACACCGTTGAACCTTTAGATCGTAAGAACAAAGATGAAATGTAATCTATCCTTCCCCCTATATAGGTCTTAACCATTTCATCATTTCAATTTTTACCGTTCCTATTATCAGTTTTAAAGTCCTTTATA
Source organism: Montipora capricornis (assembly GCF_036669925.1). Lineage (NCBI taxonomy): Eukaryota > Metazoa > Cnidaria > Anthozoa > Scleractinia > Acroporidae > Montipora > Montipora capricornis. The sequence goes on along the minus strand of NC_090887.1, from coordinate 8,268,824 downwards.
TTCCTATTCTTTAGTATACACGCCATATCACTTTTCATTTTGTAACATCTCTTTAAACCGTAGTCGTTACTTGTTAAACCCCTGGGCCCGGTTGTTCGAAAGCCGATTAACGTAATCCGGGATTAGCGTAAACGTTTGTTTCATGTTTTCAACTCTTTGGTTAAAGTTTCATATGCTTATTTTTGTTTTTCAAGATTGACTTCTTTTAATGTAAAGTTTTGCCGAATATCAGCGTTGAACAGCATTTGGGCGAAGAGAAATTATCTCCTTGGTTAATTTTTAATCTGGGATTAGCGTTAATCGACTTTTGAACAACAGGGCCATGATGAATAAACAAAGGCAGTGCCTTTTGAAAGATCGGCCTTCTATGTACCGCTATATCAGCTTTGCCTTTTTTTTGGGTATTTATACCATTTCCACGCGTGAAAAAACTAAAAATGTTTTATGTTTTGCAGAAAATTCAACTATAGAGTGCTTTCACTCACGTGATCAGTAACAAAAGATAATAGAGCTCAATTCATGGCCGCCGTTCAAATATTTAAGAACATCAATATGGCCGCCGTGACGTCACGTGAAAATACTCTATTCGTTCTCTTTCAATGCTCCAAATTTGACTCAAGTTTTTATTGCGTTCCCAACAGACACTGCTGTCATTAACAGGATCCACGGATGAAAGAGTTCAGGAGGCAGCGGCCGGTTGCATCAAGAACATGCGCGTTTATACCATCAATACTCTTGCAAGTTGAGGACTAGAGAATCCATAGTTTGTCCCCTAATTCGCTCTCCAATACTTTCCGCTTTTATATCATCTTAGGGACTTTTAAAAATAGCGACCGAAAAGTTATTAAAATTATCATTACTCAACGTCTTTTTTCCCCTAGACCAATAAGGCTTCCATAGCTGGCAGTATATAATATTCTCTGGAGTTTAAGCAAGCCTTTGTTGATGCTTGGCGAGATCGCTGATAATTATGCAATCAAAAAATTACGTAACTGTATATTATATTAGGGAATTTAAGAAACGGCGACGGCTACGACTATGACTACGACATCGCCACAAAACATTAATATCATTGGTTAAAAGAGCATAAATAATCGTGCTGCACGTGCAGCATGGATGTTAGCAAGTATCTTAGCGGTCCTCTGTATAACAAAATCACCAAATATCAGGTTTTGACGTAAGCATGCAACAGAGAATCCTTCATTCTCTATTTTAACTCTGAAACCGCTCGTACCAACTTATTTTTAGGATACTTCGCCCACATTGTAGGACGTGAACGATATGGAATAATCGCGAAAGACATACGACAGTGCAAAGTTGTATTTTGAGGTGACGTTTTAGTCGACCGTCGTCGTCGTAGATCTTAACTTCCCTATTATTTTAATAAATAACGATGAAAATCAATAGGAAACTTTCACGATGGCGTCATTTGACTACAACTACCAGAATTCAGTTTGATTTTCTCTTCTTATTTAAATTTTGTATTCCCAGTGGGGTGAAAATAATAATAGTTCTAATTAGCATGAGACACGCAAAACTTGAAGGATTCTGGGACTTGTAGTCAAATGGCGTCATCATGCAAATGTCCTATTGGGCAATGTCTTTACAAAATATTCTTTCCGTGCTCTCATTATTCTTTAAACCAGTAGCACCTTAACTTTCTCTTGGAAATGATCCATGAAGGCATGCTGACTCTTGGTTCTCTCAATATTACAGCCGGCTGAAAACAAGAAAATATTTTCTCAATCAAATCTTGGTCTCCGAATACTTTCGAAGAAGATAACTGACATACCATATAAGCTATAATTTGACCCGTATTTCTCAGTTTAATAAATTATACGTTAGATGGTATGCATGGTTTTCCATGTAACCTAAATTGTTTCTACATTAAAAACCACTTGGAAAAGGGCCCAGAATACAAGATATAACAAGTTTTTGAAATGTGTCAAAAATCGAGATTTTCGCAGATTTTGCGAAGGGCTAAGTAAGTCAAAATTTGCAACATATTTATAGAATCATCCGGTTGCAATTGGCTATTTATTTTAAAGATCTTTGACGCTCCTGTGATTTTACTGCAAGTAAACGTTTATTCCGGCAATAAACACTGTGAAAAAACTTGCTTTTCTTTGTTTAAGCCAAAAAATTCAAAGCGTTCACTTTTTCAAAAAACAAACCTAATTATCTCCGAAAAATGCATGCTTACCCCTTATTTTCATTTCACATTCCAGTAACCCAAACTAAGATCTACTTTTCTGCATAGTCATACCCTGGGGAAAAATTTCTTCTTATTAGGTGTCACTGTCCTTAACGCAAAATAAATGTATTTATATCCGAAGTGTGGGTTACAGACGATGAGTGAAGTGATCATTGCACTGTTAACTGGGCAATTCGAACAATAAGCCATTTTCGAATTCTCACGGCTGGACTGGATCTAGCATGAAATGGAGGCTAAAACTAAAATAAGTAACTGTTTAAATTGAACAGAGTTAAACTGCGTTCTACTGGATTGGTTTGGGCTAGCAACACGGCCGACATTTCTTTGTCTGCGATGCTTGTTCCTTGAGGCTTCGCCACTCACCCAGCTTGCATACGCATGCGCAAATTGATCCCGCCAGTTTCACAGGCTGTAAATTACAGCTCGATCTGTAGAATCACTTGGATACCTTCGATTTTCCATTTCCTTCTCTTCTACAGGAATTACTAAGTATTTATCTCCATTTTTGGCCGTTGCTTCCTCTCTGCAAAAAACGATTAGTGATGAGGGAACTCCCACAATATTGGTCACGCTATCACCTCGATGATTGAGCTCCTATAGTAGAAGTTCGGCCTTCATATCAAACCAGAAGCATTTTAGTTTGTCTTCCCAGCTTTTGTCTTCCCATTTTTTGTATACTGGACTTAATACTGAGAAAATGACGAGGTCTGGAGAATTGCATGTTAAAAAATGAGGACTTATCTAAGTAGTCGAATTACAAAAAGACATTTCTAAATAAGAGCCGTAACAGCTCAAGTAAAAAGTGCACTCCTAGTTGTTTTACGTACGTACAATTTCAGACTCAGCTAGAGACGCTATTAGTCTTGATATATCCGCTGATTTTCCTACCCTGTTTAAGACAGAATTCCGATTTGTGATACCCTGTTTAAGACATGTAACCCAGTTTAAGACAAAAATTGATAAATCGTACGTCCCCATTAAGCCCTTATAAGGGAATATTCCCCCCCCCCCCCCCCCCCCACCTCGGGGATTAAGCCAAAAGCCTTTGAGAGCCATTTCTAGGCTCCATGTAATGAATAAAGACTGTGTAAAGTAGGAGACGCCAATTGCGACAAAACATCATATAAATGAAATATATGCCAGAATCATTTAAGCATCGTGAAATTAAAATATATGTATCAGGAAAACATATATCAAAAAGTTCGTTAACGTATCGTAAAATGATTCGAAATATATGTATCAGGAATCTCGTACATGTATCGTGAAGTTCAAAAAATTTATATCAGGAAAATATATGTATCAAAAATCTCATAACGTATCGTGAACTTCCAAAAATATATATCAGGAACCACACTCGATTTGTTAACCATAACACCCCCGGTGTTATGGTCTGTTCTCCTTTCACGTAAACGAGTGGGTTGGGTGGGTGAGATCAAATATGGACTGATAGCGGCTGCCGGATGTGCCACGTGATAGTTTGCATCTGACGTCACGTGTGTACAGAATAATGCATTAAAATGTCTTTTGGGAATCTGACGCAATTATTATGCAAAATTTGTGGGATCATTTTCTTTTGTTTTGTACAACAACATAGCCGTGTCATCACGTGGGTGCAAACCAAGAATACGGAAAGTGCTCTGGAAACATAGCGATGAAGTAATTTTGTTGAGTACAAAATCAATAACAATCGTGTGGAGCCATTTAAAGAAGTCTAATAGGTTGTTTGCAACATTTGTTGAGACAGCTGACAACGGTGTAATGTACAATTGCTGGTTGTCAAAGGAAGCCAATGAGAGATCTTCTCGGGCTGTTTTCGTCTACCAACATGGCGGCGATGACATAATGTGGAATTAAACCACACTGTAAATGCGGTTTTCCGCATACTATGGCTTGGAAATTCTATTCAAAACATAGAAAAGGCTTCGACAATAGATGAAACGGGAAAAAGATATAATGGCTTTGTTTTACGAGACATCTGGTTTGTCTCTTCTACTGGGCAAACCTGCCCAGAGGGAAGGAGCACGAACAGGACTCGAGGTCCTATGCGAGGTGCTCCACCCTACCCTATCCAGACCAGAAAGACCAGACCACAACACCGGGAACTACATGCCCTACTCTTTACGACAAGTGTGCGGGTTCTTTTACGTCCCACAGGATTATGAACATTGAAGGGTTGTGAGACGGGACCTCCGGCTTATCGTCCTTATCCGAGAAGACTAGAGAGTCTAACCGTTTGCAGATGTAATTACAAAGGCAGCACTTTCTCCTCAGTTATTTAAAGACCCTGAGTGTTGGTCCGGCCGGAGTTGAACTCACGACCTCCCGCGTGACAGCCCGGTACTCAACCAACTGAGCCACAGGTGCGCGGTGGAAGTTTCGCCTTCAAAAGCATAAACTCTCTCCTAACCGGCCTCAAACGTTGTATAGACCCTTGTTAATAGTAGAAAATTAATACATTTTGTTTGTAACCAATCCCTAGCTTCAGCCAAGGTTCACAGCAGCGATAGGTTCAAATAATAGTTGTTTGTGATAGATTAATTGTTTGTGGCATCCGAAACTGCGTTGATGACATAACGCGTAAACCACATCTAATTGTTTGTTTTCTTTTTAATTGACCGTGAGTTTCTCAGTTTGTAAAGCAGAAGAAGACGTGACTTATCCCGTGCTATTGCCGTGTCCCAAATCCAACCGCTTTTTAAGCTGACAATTTCGCGCCTTTGATCATGTGACTGGTTTAGTACATTTTCATTGGCCACGCACCAAAACCTAAAACAGACTCAGCGTAGGTCAACCCGACTTTTTCCTTCTTGACGACCTTCATTTAAATCAATGACAACTATAGAAATGATTTTGCCAATTTTTCTTATATTTCATGGTTTAAATATGTTTTATAACGAAAGAGGATGTCAGTTGTGAGGTTTTGTTTCGTATTTTAAAAACATAATAAATATTTCTTCTTGCAATCCGCGCACTTGATAATTTCACGCTTTCCTTCTGCACGGACTTTGCATTCAGACGAGTAAATTTTCAGAGGACGCCAAATCAGCAACAATAGCTGTGATTTTCACGGCGAAGGCACACCAGTGACGTTTTTCTCGTGTAGATGTTGTAAAGATGAGGCTACATGTGACACACTTTATTGTCACTTCGATTAGGCATTGGAATGTACGCGTGCCAGCCAATCAGCAAACTTGCTAAACCAAATAAATTGAAGCCCAATTTGGGGACTCATCGCTTCGCCTTCGGGCAAACAGCTTGTTGCCTTTGCCGAGGAAGTTTATCGAGCTATTGTTGCCGGAAGAAGAAGTGATCTTGACGAATACGACGCTGCGTTCCAGATACAAGGATGACTTTGGAGAAGACAATTTAAAAGACGGACCACAGTATAGGTGATGTATGTGCATGCAAAGTTGTAGCGCGCGGTGCACAAAGTTTTCACACTTAAGTGAGGCGGTTGTTCTTTTTTTTGTGGTGCATTTCTCTTGAGAATTAGCTCTCGTTAAGTGGAATCTCCCATGGAAGGGTCGAGTTTTTCTTATTTATGCCAGGCTATATTATATGCGTTCACAGAGTTCTGTTGCCGAAAAAAAATAGCCCTTGAATCTTGGCAACCAAAGTATTTGTTAGAAGGTTCCAAAATTCTACTTTCCAAATTTCTCAACGGGTTTTCGACTAGAATAAAGCGAATTTCAACCATAACAGACGCAGCTAACAAACATATATATTGTCGTTGCGCTTTGCAAACTAGCAAACACCTTCTTTCCGCACTACTTTAGTGAGTGAGTGAGTGAAGAATTTGGATCTTGCAGTCATCGTCAAATATCCTTTATTAAACCGCGTTTCATCTCGTTTCTTAAACATCGGACGCGACGCAAACTTCAAAGTCCGAGTGTTATTTCCTTCTTTTTAACCATTTTAAGTGTACAAGCATATTACATTTTCGTTGGTACAATTCATGTCCTTCATTCACATTCGCAATCATCTACACAGAGACTTGTAAGCACAAAAAGTCTGGTCCTTATCGCTATGAGTTCGAACAAACTAAATCCTAGGATAACGTGGAGCAACTCTGTAGGTGTAATGTAGCACCCAAGACTTTCACTGTAAACTTTTTTTAGGCACTCATTTCAACTACTTCAAATGCAGAAATGTTTATACCTTTTTTGAGGTGTGGTGCGTAACATTAGCTATATTCCATCTTTAATAAGGCCGGTTAGGAAATTCCATAGAATTGCGATGTCTTGGTCGATGTGTCCATCATTAGGCAAGCGAATGAAATGACAAATGCAAATAAGGTATGCGGACACATGACAAATGATAACATCCGTTATCATATGACCCGTGCGGTCACGCGCTGACGCGCGCGCTTTCATTGTAAAACTATTGGGAAAATCTCAGTATGAAGGCCGTACGCGTTAGCGCGAGAAGGGCCGGAAATAGAGGATATTACATGGCCGCTTGGAGATACGAAGTTGAAAAATATTATAAAAACACCAATGAAATACTAAATCATTTCGCGAGAGGCGCGTTTTCATATGTAACCATAGAAACAGTGATCTTTTCACATGTGGAAGATATCATATTTTCGCCCGAAAGCTCACTTGGTATTTCATTGGTGTTTAAATAATAAAAAGCCGTATGGCCCTGCTAGGAGCACGTACTGCTCCGTGCGATGCGATTTTAAAGGATTTCGTTACTTTTAAAAAGCCAGAAAAGCAAATGCAAACAACCTAGTAAATAAATTTTCTGTGCAAATTTGTTACTTATTTTGTTGCAAACTTCATATTCTTGAGTGCTCATGAATAGTGTAAAAAGCCCATATGATAAAATGCTTATTGACTAAGTTTAGGTCCGTGCGGCATGACCTCGGGCCAAGTAATTTTCCCGTCCGGCCCTCCCACTCAGTCAATAAGTACACATGAACACATGAGACCCTACCCGGTCACCATGCGCGTGAATTACCTTAGTACATGTCACTTTGCCCTCTCCTCCCTGATTTCTTCAGTCTTATTCCCATTTTAACTGCATATTTTTCCTCCCCTCCCCTCAACGAGTCCCTTCGTGTTTGTAATAGTCATCATGAAACCCTAGCAATTTACTCCTTTCCTCCTCAAAACTGTCCTTGTCAAAAGACTTCATGAGGTCATGTATTTCTCTTGCTGCTTCGTCCTTCACTACAGCCCTTGTCGTTAAACCAAGAGTAAATTAGATAAGAGTGTTGTTATGGCATGAGTGGGCTCCAAACACAGTCACAAAATTAGTCTATTTTTAGAAAACCAGTTCCTGCGAAAATCAATTGTCATGTCCGTGACATGGCTTCTTCTGATTGGTTAAAAATGACGGCCCTTTTGTTTTTTTCGCTCGTAAAGGGTATCTAAGATAAATCCATTTGTGACTGTGCTGGGGCGCGACCGCAAAGGGAAAAATCAACACCCTTATCTAATTCACTTTTGCATAAACCATTGTTTTCATGAGGTCATTGTATAAACCCTCCCCCATAGCTAAATGTAGATTGCATGTCCATAAGGCACTCGCACTTCGCTGAAATTGGATCTCGGCAGATTAAAAATGGCTTGCTGTACCCTTTCTCGGACCGCTCCATGACTAAAAAATCATGACTAGACTATGACAAGAACAAATAATGTTCTTTCATTTGTTTGTTTTTCACCTCCGACCCCTGTAGTAGAAGAACCAGCTAATTGGTACCAAAATGGCTCAATTCGTTATGCGGTATGTAATCGGAGTCAGACTCTCCTTATCCCACAAGAAGAATGACCCATTATATTACAAAATTTCCATACCATTTTTACCGGACGCGCCTGGTCAAATAGAGAGATGTTTCTGCAAATCTACATTCAATTGATAAACGATACAGACAACTGAACAACATCGAGAAATATTTGTACTCGTTTTACGCGTTTTATGTTAAATAAGTCGTAAGTTGAAAGAACAAGATTTTTCCACATTAATGGAGGAAGGAGCGAGGATGGCACAGTCAGTTAGTGCGCGGCCTTGGTGCAAGAGGTCCTGAGTTCGAATCCCGGATCTCGCATCCTTGTTTCGACTTCTTTCCTTTCCGTGTAGCTAAGTAGCTTTAAATACCCGTAAAACGGAGCACTGATGGAGAGGGGGGAGTAAAATGAGCGCGCCGTCGACCTCAGGTTTGTCAGTTGAATTACTGTCACGAGTTATCGACATTAAATATGGTTACATTACTTTACTTTACTTTACTTTACTTTACTTTAATGCTATCAATCATGTTTATTTTAACTTTAAGCCTCTTTCACTCAGCCATAAACCAGTATATGAGAAACTGAAATGCCAGTAATTGCCATGGAAACCGTAAGTTCTCTTTCTGGTCTACACTAGCCTTAATTAACTAAATACCCCCTATCATATTTACACTGAACTTCCTTCCTTTTACCCGCAGCTGGAGGCTTCTTACAAGAAATTTCAATTCTACGCCTTTATTGGAGACAACTAACACAACTGTAAGTTCTTCTTTTAACATTTATCATCTAGAAAAGATCCTTTAAAAGCATTCCATTTTCAGACAATTTTCCCTTTACGATCTCGTTCGTTCTAACAATAAAACAATGTTAAACCGATTTAAAGCAATTTTAACTAAAAACCTTGCATAATTTCATTTGACGTGATCAAAACAGTTTGATAATGAATAATACTTTATCGTGTTTAATATTGTCAGACCTCTTTTTTGTTTTCCACATTTTGCCGTATTCACTTTAGAACCAGTACAAGGACAACTCTAAAACTCTCGTTATTGCCACGATAACCGTAAGTACCCTTTTCGTCTACATAAGCCTCAATAAATGCCATATCTAATATTTAAATGAACACCCTTTTTTTTTCTTTTTTCTATCACTCAGCTTTGGGCACGTTGCAAAACAACTTTCAAATCCTACACTCTTATTGCAGACTGGCAACATCAAACTGTGAGTACGTACTTCTGTTCCACTATTTATCCGCAAACTGTGATGATGAATCCTGTTGTTAATTAATTATCAGCTACTTCTTATTCTCAGAAGACACTCAATGCCCTTCTCCAGTTCACATTCTCCCAGTGAGTACTTTTTTTTTTCTTCAAGGCATTTTATTTGAGCCATTTTCCACTCAAAACACTCCAATTATTACAATAAATGAACTCTTACGAAAAATGATGCGCTTTCATTTGAAACCACTGATCCCAAAGAACAGCATGACTTGCCCCAATTTTTCTGTGCTTTTAAAAACTGCACTTTTTCGTCCCCTGTCAATATACAGGTTTATCAAGCGCTCAGAATACCCTAATCAGAGCCCCGCATTCGAAGCTCAACTCCGTGTGGATACACGTACAAATCGCTTCAACCAACCCACTGCTAGAGCTAACGTAGTATTTTAATTTACACTAGATCATCAGAAATTACGACACCACGATCGAAATACCAAATAACTAATAGACCTATAATCACAGTTTACAGCTTCTAAGAAATTTGCACGAAGACTTGCAACAAAGAGACGTTGCAGTTAAGGATCGCGAAAGCGTAAGTGCCTTATTAATAGGTTCTGCGTCCTTAAATAACTCGCAGAATTTAATAATAATACTTTGTCACGTTCTACAGTCAGTCTTGTCTATTTTCATCTTTTAGCCATATGGACATCAACGCCAGAGATTGCCATACAAACCGTAAGTACATTTTTCGTTTTCACTAGTCTTGATTGATGTTCCTTAATATTCACAGTGATCTCGCTTCTTCTTGCCAGTCCTTTTTAAGCGGTAAAATCTTACCTCGTTATTAGGAACTGCCAACATGAAACTTGCAAAGTAAGTTGAATTTAAAAAGTACCTTTTATCACGTTAATATACTCCCACTTTTTTTCTTCTTAAACTTTTAGCCCTATTTACTCGAAAATCACTTTAATGGACATTTCAAACGCTGCGAATTGCCCTGGAAACCGTAAGTACTTTTTTTAAACATCTCCATGTCCTGTAATTATGTTTACACTTATTTTCTTATTTTATTTTTACCAAAAGTTAACACTCGTTACAGGGAAATCCGAAAACTTCGCCGTTATTGGAAACTGTTAACATAAAACTGTAAGTACTTGTATTTTAGAGTTAGCATCCGCAATGTTAAATGTGTCCACTTATTCCATCCATTTTCTAGATAAGTCTTATCAAGACGATGAATTTGGTCATCCCCAAGTATATGACTCGGCCCATATTTAACTCTATATACTCATCCAGGACTGTACCGATGAAGTAGATCACGACCCATGCAAGAACAAAAGAAGAGCTTTCAAGACCCAAGTAATGATAACTTCAAACAGTAAGTTATAGCGTTCCAACTAAAACGATTTCAAATTCTTCGAGATTGGTGATGCCTTGAATAAGGATCCCAGATTAAAACAGGCGTTAATGGCAACATATACACGAAGGATTACACCCAACTATAAGTACCTTTTCATAATAACCTTACTTCTTACTTTTCGACTTGTTCCTTTTTAATAAACTTTAGTTCTATTTTAGTTGACCTGCACGCGACCCAAGTTCGTTTGCAACACAGCACCCAGAAAGTAATCGTCAATGGAAACGCCCATTTAAAAAGCCCTAACGTAAGCATAATCTTTACACATTTTCCATCAAATAAAACTGTTCATTTCACAAGGCAAATGCAGTTATCACATTTCATTTTGTTAAACCCATTTTTGAGCAGATCTTTCGTGGCCATAGCAAGTTATTTGCAGCTGACAGTCATCTTGAAGTCGGACATCGCAATTTCAAATCGTAAGTCCAGTTTGTAATCAAAAACATTTCTTTTCCTTTGTCTACTAATTATTTGCTGGTAAGATTTCCCAAGGTCCGGCTCTTCTACTTTGTTCAGCTGGCCCTTGCATAAAAAAAGAGAGTGGGACCTAACTACTGTGATTCCAACTGGGATTTAATCAATGTAAGTGCCTTTCAGATTTCCTACATTTACTGCAACTTTTTTAATAGTTATATAGTATTATAAAGTACTGATATTACCCGCCCAAATTTAATTTTCAAAATTCTCAGCTACAAACAAACAAGCAAGCAGATAACAACAAATGGCAACGGACTAACATTCCTACTGTAAGTACATGGCACTATTAGTGTTTTGGTCTTCTTTTTTTTCTTTTTTCTTTTTCAGTTAACTTCATGCTCCCGACATTATGTTTGCATTTTTTCGTTCATAAATACTAACGCATTACACATTACCCAAACTTGTACGCCCTGTTTCTTTAATGCCGATGTTAAAGAAAATCGTGAAAACTTATTCATAATTCTAAAAACCTATTTCTCTTAAAATTAAATGAAAGCTGAAGAACACATTAGCAGACGGAACACGAAAACTTAAGAGAACAATTTACAGCCACTTAAACGCTTTGCACAGATCTCCTTAACCGCTACCCATCATTAGTCCATTCCTCCCTGGTCAGTTTCCTAACTGTTCGTACCCCACCACACCCCTGACAATCTTCCCACCTTAACCCAACAACGATATTAGGCACACAAAGCTTAATTAAAATGTATATTATCAGACAATGAAATGCGCTTAAAATCACCAATCGTTTTCAGCTTGAAACGCGATTTTTCTTCGCTGCTCCTCCCACAATTTTTGGACAATCAGACCATGATATACAATAAGGACATGTAATTTTTTTAACGGGACTCTCTCCAACTCAGTTGACCATTCACCCAACCCCGGTAAAGTGCCCTTTTTTATGAACACGAGGTCGTTTGAAAACCACCATGACATCATCAGAACATGTATTTTAATGTGGCCCCTCCAACCCCGCTTGCACAGTACGCTTTTTTCCTTACATAGGTAATTACGCAATTTTCATTAACTCCAAAATCTGTTGATCACTTTTCCCTTCCATTCATCCCACACACTTTTCACCGTGATTTAAGCATCATAAGGACATGTAATTTTAAAGGGGACCCCTCTCCTAACTCTCTACTTCTTCTCAGTTGACCATTTACACTCACCCCCACCCCCCCTCCAACCCCCGTACCACAGTATCCATTTCACGTACATGAGGTCATTACGCAATTTTCATTACCTCAATCTTTTGAGCACTTTCCCTTCCATTCTCCCCACACAATTTTCCGTCGTCATGTACGTTATTGTGCTTAAAACTGACATAAAATCTTATAGTAACACCTCAACACAGCCAATAAACAAATTACGATTTGAAACAACATTTAAACACTACCAAACACCACTTTTTTAAATCCAAACTGGAAGTCTTAAGTTTTGACAACTCATCTTCAATCATCCTTACCATTTTTTTTCTGAAAGGATACTAATAATTTGCCAAGTAAAGTTCTTGCAATTCCAAATGATCGATAAATTAATCATATAAAAGTAAATAATATTTTGATCTCATTTGAACAATCTTGCCATAATTTCTTTCAAAGAAATATCCCCTTCTTCTTGTGAAATTCAAATTTCATCATCTTAACTGCTGAGCAAGAAAATAAATCGCATAATGAAAAATATTTTGGAAACTTTAGAGTGAATTTTATTCTTCATCATAAATTAAAATATCTACAGCCTGTGGAGCAAGAATTTAAATTATTTTTACCTTGCAATTGGAAGTGTAGATACTGATAAGAATATATAAGTACTGCACAAAAATGAAAGTAATGGTACGGTCAATAAAGCGAGGACGTGTTTAAATGCCTCCAACTGAGATATCCTTTCATAGTTACTGTTTGTTTCAAGATATTTCCTACCCTCTTAGATTGCTACTCAACTAAATTCATAAATTTAAATGGCCTCTTTTTGCCAATGAAAGTAATCTTTTATTTTTAGGTAACAACTACTTAGCCTCATTAGAAGAATGACAACATTGCTAAGAGCAATACATAACTCGAAAGGCCGTAAGTATTTTCATCACCTAGTGGATAAAATACTTATGTTTGCCTAACATACAATACAATTACTTTCGAAATTATTTTTTTGTCTTATTCTTATTCAGGAAGGTCTTTTTCCCATTTTAAACAGGCCCGTAAGTATAGTGTTCTTAATCTGGCCTTCTTCGTCGCAATCAACAAGTTCTTCTGAACTTTATCTACCTATGCTCATAAAGCACAACTTTCTAAACAGGTGTCCAACGAAGATAACTTTCAAACTGCAGGTGAATTTAAGTTATTTTATCAATTTTTTTGTTAACTCTATTGGATAATTCACCTAAATAATCATGAAAACTTTTGTTTTTCCATAGTACGCTATGGCAACTGACGCGCCCATGGAAACAGGGAAAGAATAGAACAATTCTAACGCATTTGCATTTGAAAAGATTCCCCGGCATTAGCCTCCATTGCAAGCTACTTCCAGTCCAGTACTGAGAATACGAATATGGTCTATTGCATCTTCTTTTGTTTCTCGTTTCTCTCGTATCTAGCTAAATATTGCAATTGGCAAATGACGATCATTACCGACCAAACTAATGAAATCCAAGCTGTCAGCATTACTCCAAACGTAAGTGCATTGTTATATTCCTTATGGTAGAGTATTCCCATTTATTAGCACTTATCATTCACTCGACCAAATTTAAACTTAACACAGAAGATTCTATTATATTATAATTTACAGCTTTCAAGAAATTTCCGCGACGAATTGCAACAAAACTGAGACGTTCTAGTTAAAAAATCTCCAAAGCGTAGGTATATCATTAATGGCTTTTACGTACTTAAATTACTCTTAGAGTTGGGTAGTAAAACTTTGTCATGTTTTACAATGTCAGCCTAGTCTATTTTAGTCTTTTTGCCATATTTATGCCCTATAAAACATTCACACTAAACTCGTTTCTTCTTACCAGTAATTTTAGCAGTAGAATCTTACACCGTTTTTGGGGACTGCCAACATCGAACTGTAAGTACTTCTTTCACTCTCTCTTCATCAGGTCAATATCTTTAAATATTTGTGTCCCGTCATTCGCTCCATTTTCAGATAAGTCTTATCCGCACCCGGCAGTGAAGATGGTTCTTCAATTGTCACACCCACAAGTAACTCGTCCGTAAAGTGGGTATGTAATTTAATAGCCTCCTTACAGTCATTTTGAATTTCGGCCACGTCTCTTCATTTTATTACACTTAAACAATCCCTCAAATCTCACGCTACGTTTTATAACTAATCAATGGTTTGAAAATGTACTTATTTCCTTAGCCTACAAGTACATATTACCAAGCACAGAAAACAACAAGACCAGTACCCCTAAAAACTGCTCAGAAAACCTAGGACTCAACGACAAGAGATCATCGGTAAATCCTATCGCAATTTAGTGTTTATTCCTAGCCAGCTGCACAACAAAACCATCGACTACCCGAATTTCACATATTAATTTAATTTTATTTTCCAAAAATTTCTAAAGTCCTTCTCTTCTCTCTTTTTCTTTTCTTCTGCTCTGCACAACACCCACTCATAATAATTTTTTAAAACAAATATAAAAATAAATTATAAACCATTAAACCAATTAAAAGACGACTTCAACACAATCGTCATGCCCATCTTCTTCGTCTATTTTAGTCGCCTGCCCTATTATATTTCAATGCATTTTGAATTAATTCTGATCTTAGCCAACCTCAAAACCACTAAAACCAATCGTAAAACCAGGAATGCAAACTTAACTCTGTATGTACAAATAAACATCTCCACTCAAGTAACCCATTTCTACCTCTTATTGCATACTAAATCATTTGAGATGTTTAGTAGCTTACTTTGTTTAGGCCCTAAATTACTAGTGGACCTTTTTTTTGCAAAACTACATCACTTCAACTGCCCATCGTTTTTAGAACCACGAAAACCCTTTCCCCATAACCCATCCCAACCCCTCGCTTTAGCTTGAATCCCAAGCGCCATAATTTGAGGACATAAATCCCCCCCCCCCTCCCACACCTTACTACCTCTACCCATCTCGACCCTACCCTCCTAAATGGACTATGACGCCACAGTTAGAGACTCATTTCCCTTCCAATTCATTCATGAGGACATTTCACCTAAAATGCCCGTCTCGACCTTCTCTTCCCTCTCAAAATTATTTATCACCCTAACCTCCCGAGAATAAATTAGAGAAGACTGTTTTTTATGGCATGAGTGGCCTCCCCAGCACAATCACAAGAGCCTGTTTTTAGAATATACGTTCCCGTGACAGGGCTTCTTCTGGTTGGTTAAAATGGGCCGGCCTTTGTTTGTTTCGTGCACAGTTCATCTAAAAATAAATCCATTTGTGACTGTGCTGAAGCAAAACTGCGAAGTGATAGATCCAACACTCTTGTCTAATTCGTTCTTTTTAGTCCCCAATTCAAAACCCTTGAGACGTTAGATGCTACTCCATCGTACATTACCTTGAAACACAATTAGGCTTCGACTTCGTTTTTTCCTCATAGTTTATATAATTCATTTTTACATCATTATTAAAACGTTTCCTTTCCCTCGTAAACAACACTGAATTTCCAAACAAGCCCTTCACCTCTCCCCCCCCCACTCCCTCAATTTCAACCCAAACGATTGCAAATAACACTAAACGCCAATGACCGACACCACAATGATACAGTTCCTCTTCCAGAACAGCTCCTTTTTTTTTGTTTTTTTTTTTAACTACTATATTGCACATCTAATTGCTTAAATCTAAATCTTAACTTCGTGTTGTCTAAATGCCCACTTAATTGCTGCATTAAATTTACCTCTAGATACATTTTCGCTCTTCGATCAATTGACAATATCTACAACCCCTATACCCACACGAACACTTAATACAACAAATTCTCACTGTGCGGTAATTCATTCGGCAGAGTTCAGGATGGCGCAGTGATGAGAGAACTCGCCTCCCACCAATGTGACCGGGGTTCAATTCCCAGATCTTGACTTAGTGTCACATTTGGGTTGAGTTTGTTGGTTCTCTACTCTGCACCGAGAGTTTTTTTCTCCGGGTACTCCGGTTTTCCCCTTTCCTCAAAAACCAACATTTCTCTTGATTTCCGTTAATTATTGATTTCAGTTTAGTGTCCTCAAATAGTACTCCAGCGCTAGAACGACCAGGGGCTTTATTTAAAAGTTCCTTTCCTTTCCATTTTGTCCGTACAATTAACAATTACACTATATAGCCAAAATATGAAACAAACCGTTCGTACATGAATGGAGAATGAATCTCTTTTTATTATTCCTTTGCAGGAAAAAATATTTCGGACAACAAAATCAATAATATTTGACCTACTTATTAGCACTTCACTCTATCTTTATCTGTAACTACGCGTTTAAACAACCCTCTTGTCCAATCAAACGATCATTTTACGTTATTACGAATGTTTATTTTCAGCTGTCAACGTCATCGCCTCATCACTTCCTCACATAGCACATCGATTCAAAATCAGGAATTTGGGGAAGCAATGGATTACCTTTCCAACGATAAGTATTTGTTATGACTTTATATCAAGTAATCCTAACCTTTTTTTTTTTTTTTTGACGCCTCCAAATTTGCTTTTAAAGGATTCGGTGATATAATCTTTTATATCAGCTTTAATAAAGCAAGTCTTATTACTGGAAGACTGTCATAGTGAGCCTTTCATTGCCCTCTTCATTGGATGACACATTTGATGACTCGATCCATATTTTTCAAATTGTACTTTATACACTTACACCCAGGACTGTACAGATGAAGCAGATCATGACCGATGCAGGAAAAGAGCAGAACTTTCAAGACCAATTAACGCTTACTTCAAACCGTAAGTCTTCGCTTTCTTACTAAAATGATGTTAAATTCTACAAGATTGGTGGTGCCTTAAATACCATTATCTAACCTAATTTACCTCAGTTTAAAGCAGGCGTTAATGGCAATATGTAACACACGAAGGATCATGGCCAGCTGTAAGTGCATTTTTAATTACCTTATTATGTTCTTGGTTTTCAACTTGTTCCGCTATGGAATTTTATACTTTTATTTTGTTTTTCCTTTAGGCGACCCAGGTTCGTTTTCAACGTAGCAGCCAGAAAGTAATCGTCAATTGAAACGCCCATTTAAGAAGCTTCAACGTAAGCATAATCTTTTCACTTTTTCCATTAAACAAAATGAATTTCACAACGCAAATGCAATTAACACATTTGATTTTTTTTTCATCGTTTAAAACCATTTTTGAGCAGATCTTTTGTAGGGGTAACAATTCTAATTGGCAGATGGCAGTCATCCAGAAGTCGGGCATCGAAATTTCAAATCGTAAGTACAACTGCCAGTTTCTCATCTCCAAAACATTATGTATAGCAGACGTTAAAATTTCTAGTCGACATTAATGGGTCCTAACCATTGTGACCGCAGTTGCCAACATTAATCAATCAAAACCTAAAAAAATTAAATTTGTTTTAAGCACATTTCCTCTTTTTTTCAGCAGAAAACATACAAGCAGAAAACAACAAATGGAAAATTTTAAGATCGTTCATACCAGGTAAGTATATAACGTACTATCAATATTTTGGTCCTTTTTTCAATAAAGTTCATTCTCCCCACATCAAGTTTGCCTTTTTTCGTTCATAGACGACACCCGTCGACAACAGCAACTAATAGTAGCGAGATCTTAATATTGTACACGGAGGCGCCTAGCCAAACGTATACCTTCTACTTCTGCTTTTTTCAGTTTTACAATAAACTTAACAATTTCTCGGCCGATATTAAGATAAACCCATTCCACCTAAAATTAAATGAAACCTGAAGATTACATTGACAGCCGGGACAAAAGTAAAGAACAGTTAATAGCAACTTAAAACGCATTAAAACATTCAACTTTAATTATACCAGTTGTAGAAAATTAAACGCTCCGCACAGATCTCGTTAACCTCAACCCACCTTTCTTCCATCCCTCCCTGCTCACTCTCCTTACTGTTCCTACCACACCCCACCCCACCCCACTCCTCGTGGTAGTACTTTTCACAAATCGTGTGAGTGTTACTGGGCATAGAAGCTATATATAGCCAATGTTTCTTGTCATCTTTTTTCGAATATTAGCCTCTTTTTTTTAATCTACCATGTGCGAGTAATTTGCAGGATAATTTGAAAATCATCATGGTATCATAAGGACATGTAATTTTAATGGGGTCGTCCTCCTCAATTGGCCATTCACCCTCCAGCCCCGGTACCACTGTACCCTTTTTACGTACATGAGGTCATTTTGAAAACCACCATGGTATCATAAGAACATGTAATTTTGATGGACCCTCTTCTACCCCTCTACTACTCAGTTCACTATTCACCCTTCCCCCACCCCCCTCCTCTAACCCCAGTAGCACAGCAACCTTTTTACGTACATGAGGTCATAACGCAGTTTTCATCCCCTCAAAATCTTTTGATCAATTTCCTTTCCATTCTCCCTACACCCTTTTCGGTCATCATCTAAATTTACAGTGGTTTAAAAGTGTGGTGAAATCTAAAGTCGTGTTTTATTCAACCGCAACCAGTTTAGGTTGAAGCGATTGAGATGTCCCAATATAACACATTTTTCCAACCATTTTCGGTTGAAACGTGGAAACTCTTGGGAATATTGACTAGCAGACTTCTCCGCCTGACAACTTGAGGGAAAACAATATGGCTTTAGCCCGCGCGGCCAACTTTCAAAACGACAGCGGTCGCTGCCCATCCCTTTTCAACCGTATTAACCCGGTTGAAGAAGTTGATCAACCAAACCACCCGAGAACGGTTTTTTCCCCAATACAACACGAAAAAACCCAACCATCCCAAATAACCTAAAACGGTTGATTCCAATAGAACACGACAAAATAATACTTCAACACAGCCAATAAACAAATAACTATTTAAAACAAGATTTCAAGGCTACGAAACACCACTTAAATCCCAAAGTCTCAACCTTCCTCACCAATTTGTTTTGAAATGATACTAGTAGTTTGCCACTTAAAAAGGTCTTGCAAATTATAAATAATAAATTAATTGATTAATTAATAACTTAACGCATTTTCGTCTTTCAATATAACCAATTAATGTACTCTTTCAAATATTCATGTTCACATATTCCGTTTGTTACAAAATATTCCCCACCCTCTTACATTGATAATCAACTAAATTCTCTTCTTTTAATGGCTCTTTTGCCAATGAAACCATCTTTATTTTCAGACAACAACTCCTCGGCCTTATCAGAACAGTGACAGCATTGCCAAGACCAGTACTTACTTAAAAGTCCGTAAGTATTTTCACTCACCTAAGCAGATAAAATAGTAATGTTCACCTAGCATACTGTACAAGTACTTTGGGATCTTTGTTTTTCTCTTTATTCTTATTCAACAAGGTCTAGCATCAAACAATCGCGGAGGGAAATCAGCATTGGTAGGCATCAGGCTCGTAAGTAAACTGTTCTTAATCTAGCCCCATATAAACTAATTTCTTCTCACCTTTATCTCTACCTATGCTCATAAAGCAGAACCTGATTCGAAACAGGCGTTCATGGCAGCACAGTCCAACGAACATAACTCTCAAACCGGTACTTAAGTTGTTAAGTTACCTTGTGAATTTTAAACTCTATTAGATAATTCGGTTAATAATCATGAAACATTTTATAAGCAAATTTGAAACACACATAGGAGCAAGATCAAGCGCCCATTACGAAACTTACACAGTGTAAGTGCGGTTTTTTTACTGTCTTAACTGCTAGTGATAAAACATTTTTTCCCAAACCGTAAATAGAATTCCATCTTTTTTGTTCCAAATGGCAATCATTACGGACCAAGCCAACAAGCATGTAATCCAAGTTGTCAGCATTACTAAAAACGTAAGTGCATGTTTTGTATTCCTTACTCCTTCATCACTCGCTCTTATCACTCCGCCTAATTTAAAAATTCAAAGAGAATATTTCAAGCACAATACGACCAGTGGAGAATGAAGACTTGGAAGGCCATCTGCTAAGATTCAGACTGTAAGTACAACTTTGTATCGATCGTTACCTCTCGTTATCATTTTGACTTATATTTCTCTAAACCATATGTGCATTTCCCTCTTCCTCCTTAATTACGCTACCCGTTGACAACGGCTATAGCATTTTACGTAATTACGAATGTTTATTTTCAGCTGTCAACGTCATGGCCTCATCACTTCCTCACATAGCGCATCAATTCAAAATAAGGAATTTGGGGAAGCAATGGATTACCTTTCCAACGATAAGTATTTCTTATGACTTTATATCAAGTAATCCTAAACCTTTTTTAAACGCCTCCAAATTTGCTTTAAAACGATTTTGAGATATAATCTTTTATATCCAGCCTTAATAAAGCAAGTCTTATTACTAGAAGGCTGTCATGGTAACAGGGTCGTATCGAAGTATATTTTTTTCGTAACTGATCCCATATTTTTACCCAAAATTTTGAACCCCGATCCCAAAAATGATGAGAATTTTGATCCCTGAACCCGCAAAAATTTGATCCCTGATCCCTCATTCCATGAAAAATATTGCTGATCCCGATCCCACGCGTTGTGATTCCAGATCCCAGGGCTGTGATCCTTGATCCCGGCCCGTTTCAGACCTTTGAATTTTAATCCTATATACCTCGTTACGACCCTGATAGTAAGTCTTTCATTGCCCTCTTCATTGGATGACACATTTGATATGACTCGACCCATATTTTTCAAATTGTACTTTATACACTTGCACCCAGGACTGTACAGACGAAGCAGATCTTGACCGATGCAGGAAAAGAGCAGAACTTTCAAGACCAATTAACGCTTACTTCAAACCGTAAGTCTTCGCTTTCTTACTAAAATGATGTTAAATTCTCCAAGATTGGTGATGCCTTAAATACCATTATCTAACCTAATTTACCTCAGTTTAAAGCAGGCGTTAATAGCAATATGTAACACACGAAGGATCATGGCCAGCTGTAAGTGCATTTTTAATTAGCTTATCATGCTCTTGCTTTTCAATTTGTTCCGCCATGGAATTTTATACTTTTATTTTGTTTTTCCTTTAGGCGACCCAGGTTCGTTTTCAACGTAGCAGCCAGAAAGTAATCGTCAATTGAAACGCCCATTTAAGAAGCCTCAACGTAAGCATAATCTTTTCACTTTTTCCATTAAACAAAATGAATTTCACAACGCAAATGCAATTAACACATTTGATTTTTTTTTCATCGTTTAAAACCATTTTTGAGCAGATCTTTTGTAGGGGTAACAATTCTAATTGGCAGATGGCAGTCATCCAGAAGTCGGGCATCGAAATTTCAAATCGTAAGTACAACTGCCAGTTTCTCATCTCCAAAACATTATGTATAGCAGACGTTAAAATTTCTAGTCGACATTAATGGGTCCTAACCATTGTGACCGCAGTTAGCAGCATTAATCAATCAAAACTTTAAAAAATAAAATTTGTCTTAAGCACATTTCCTCTTCTTTTCGCAGCTGTAAACATACAAGCAGAAAACAACAAATGGAAAATTTAAGACCGTTCATACCAGGTAAGTACAACGTACTATCAATGTTTTGGTCCTTTTTTCAGTCAAGTTCATTCTCCCCACATCATGTTTGTCTTGTTTCGTACCTAGACGACACCCGTCGACAACAGCAATACTACCGAGATCTTAATATTGCACACGGCGGCGCCTATAGCCAAACTTATACCTTTTTTTATTTCTGCTTTTTTTTACAATAAACTTAACAATTTCTCAGCCGATATTAAGATAAACCCATTCCACCTAAAATTAAATGAAACCTGAAGATTACATTGGCAGCCGGGACAAAAAAGTAAAGAACAGTTAATAACAACTTAAAACGCATCAAGACACTCAACTTTATACCAGTTGTAGAAAATTAAACGCTCCGCACAGATCTCGTTAACCTCAACCCACCTTTCTTCCATCCCTCCCTGCTCACTCTCCTTACTGTTCCTACCACACCCCACCCCACCCCACTCCTCGTGGTAGTACTTTTCACAAATCGTGTGAGGGTTACTGGGCATAGAAGCTATATATAACAAATTTTTGGTCATCCTTTTTCGAATATACCGTGTGTGAGTTTGCAGCATAATTTGAAAATCTTCATGGTATCATAAGGACATGTAATTTTAATGGCGTCCTCCTCCTCCATTGACCATTCAACCTCCAGCCCGGGTACCACTGTACCCTTTTTACGTACATGAGGTCATTTTGAAAACCACCATGGTAACATAAGAACATGTAATTTTAATGGCCCTCTTCTACCCCTCTCCTACTCAGTTGACTATTCACCCTCCCCCCCCTCTCCCTCCTCTAACCCCGGTAGCACAGCAACCTTTTTACTTACATGAGGTCATAACACACTTTTCATTCCCTCGAAATCTTTTGATCAATCTCTTTTCCATTCTCCCTACACACTTTACGGTCATCATCTAAATTTGCGGTGGTTAAAAGTGAGGTGAAATCTAAAGTCGTGTTTTATTCAACCGCAACCGGTTTAGGTTAAAGCAATTGAGGTGTCCCAAATAGAATACACTTTGCCAACCATTTTCGGTTGAATCGCGGTAACTCTTGGGAATAGCCATTACCAGACTTCTCCACGTGACAAGTTGAGGGAAAACAATATGGCTCTAAGCCGCGCCGCCAACTTTCAAAACGACAGTGGTCGCTGCCCATCCTTTTTCAACTGTTTTAACTTAGTTTGATACCGGTTGAAGAAGTTGATCAACCAAACCACCCGAGAACGGTTTTTTCCCAATGCAACACGAAAAAACCCAATCATCCCAAATAACCTAAAACGGTTGATTCCAATAGAACACGACAAAATAATAACACTTCAACACAGCCAATAAACAAATAACTATTTAAAACAAGATTTCAACGCTACCAAACACCACTTAAATCCCAAAGTCTTAAGTTTTGACAACTCATCTTCAACCTTCCTCACCAATTTGTTTGAAATGATGCTAGTAGTTTGCCACGTAAAAAGGTCTTGCAAATTACAAATAATAAATAAATTAATTGATTAATTAATAACTTAACGCATTTTCGTCTTTCAATATAACCAATTAATGTACTCTTTCAAATATTCATGTTCACATATTCCGTTTGTTACAAAATATTCCCCACCCTCTTACATTGATAATCAACTCAATTCACCAATTTTAATGGCCTCTTTTGCCAATGAAACCATCTTTATTTTCAGGCAAAAACGTCTCGGCCTTATCAGAACAGTGACAGCATTGCCAAGACCAGTACTTAACTTAAAAGGCCGTAAGTATTTTCGCTCACCTAAGGAGTTAAAATAAATAAAATGTTCACCTAGCATACTGTACAATTACTTTGGGATCTTTGTTTTCCTCTTTATTCTTATTCAACAAGGTCTAGCATCAAACAATCGCGGAGAGAAATCAGCATTGGTAGGCATCAGGCCCGTAAGTAAACTATTCTTACTCTGGACCCATATAAAACTAATTTCTTTTGAACTTTATCTTTACCTATGCTCATAAAGCAGAACCTGATTCAAAACAGGCCCTCATAGCAGCACAGTCCAACGAACATAACTCTCAAACCGGTACGTAAATTTCTAAGTTACCTTGTGAATTTTGAAACTCTATTGGATAATTCTGTTAATAATCATGAAACATTTTATAAAGCAAGTTTGAAACACACATAGAAGCAAGATCAAGCGCCTACACAGTGTAAGTGCGGTTTTTTTACTGTCTTAACTACTACTGATAAGACATTTTTTCCCAAACCGTAAATAGAATTCCATCTTTTTTGTTCCAAATGGCAATCATTACGGACCAAGCCAACAAGCATGTAATCCAAGTTGTCAGCATTACTAAAAACGTAAGTGCATGTTTTGTATTCCTTACTCCTTCATCACTCGCTCTTATCTCTCCGCCTAATTTAAACTTCAAAGAGAATATTTCAAGCACAATACGACCAGTGGAGAATGAAGTCTTGGAAGGCCATCTGCTAAGATTCAGACTGTAAGTACAAACGTTGTATCGATCGTTACCTCTCGTTATTATTTTGACTTCTATTTCTCTAAACCATGTATGCATTTCCCTTTTTCTCCTTAATTACGCTACCTGTTGACAACAGGTGTAACAATGGCAAATTAATCATCTTTCTTCCAAATGACTGAACGGAAATTTTCAATTTTTTTTCATTATTTCCTTTTCATTCTCAACGACAACGTTTTAAATAGTTTTTTACAGTAAAGGATGAATATTTTGAAATGATAAATCAAAAGATCATTCTTAAAGTCGACGCTTAAAGTAAAAGTAAACATTGCGAACCATTACTAACGTCTTAACACAAAATAAAAATTTACAGCAAGTAATACATATACAAAACTTGAAATATTTAAAAACTGTTAGATTTTAAATACCTTTTTAAAGGACAGATTGAGCTCAATCCCCATTTCCTCAACCCTCTCTGCTCACTTAGGTAACCGTGCCCGCCATTCCTCCCAACTCACCCCCAAGGAAACACCTTCCTCACAGACTGCGCATGATAATCTGGAAGTCATCATATTTTCATGAGGACATGTAGTGTAATAGTACACCTCTCCCCCCCCCTCCCTGACCACTCCCTAGCATAGCAGCTTTATCCTTTGTATATAAGACCATTGCATTCATCCCTTTATTACTCTTTTCTTTGGTAAACTAGTTTCGTCGTCATACAATTCCTGATGTTATAGAGATCTAAATTGTAAACATAAGAAATAATACGTTAATTCAGCCAGTAACAAATAACAAGCAAACTCAAATTTTTTTTTTTAAATGGCCGTTTTTGTTTAAATGTTTTGATTATTCCAACTTTTAATAGTGGCAGTAATTTAATTCTTATATTAACTTCAGGAAAACTATATAGAACCAATTTTTAAATATAAAATTGCTTTTTGTCCCTAAAACGTTGACGTGTCTTTTACCATTTGTCCAAAACCACTTTTTTTAGACATCATTGTTCTTGGAGAAAACTTTTTTTCTTTTGTTTTTGTTTAAGGTGTTGATAACAAGCCAGTCAAATTGGATATCATAACAGCTGCTTTATGACCGAACTGCCCAGAGGCTGCAGTGAAGGAAGTCTACATTGGACCAGATGGAGGAAACCTGGTAAAAAAACTTGATGGTAAAAAAAACTTCGAATTATGATCAAACCCAATAAATTGTTTCTATCCTCCAACACCCCACATCCATTTCCATAATTATCCATTATAAATCCTTCATCTTCACCTTCAATCCAAACCACTTATTATTCATTCACATGATTTGAATATTAAAACTGATTGTAATTATTAACATTACATCACAAAATATTGCATTACTCTATTCGCCATCTTTCATTGCCACATCATTGTATTAACTATAACCAATTCCTCTCTATTTAATACATATTATAGACCCCTGTCCATTTCAGGCACATCTTTCAATATCATATATACTTATTTTTAGTCCATTTCATGCATATCATGAATTCATTTATATGTATCTATTCATAATTTCGTGCATATTTATTAAATTTGTTGGATATTTATAGCTCATATTCATGATTTTGTCCATATTCCAATGAATTTCAAAATTTAATGCATATTCAACAAATTTTTTTATATTTATAACTGTTCTTGCCTATTTATAAGAAATCATGCCTATTTAGAAAAAGTCATTTTTATCGATTTTCATGCATATCCATAATTTCATGCATATATGTTAATGATTTAATATATATTCATCAAATTTCAGACATATTCCTGATTTATGCATATTTATAATTTAATGCATAATTGCATATTCATCAAACCATGCATATTCATGATTCCGTGCATATTTATCGGTTGATGCATATTCATAATTTAATGCATTCATGAAATTTCATGCATATTTATAAAAATTCATAGGTAATTGTGTATATTCATGATTTAATGCATATTTATAATAATTCATGCATATTCATAATTTAATGCATAATTGCATATTCATCAAACCAATTAATGTACTCTTTCAAATATTCATGTTCACATATTCCGTTTGTTACAAAATATTCCCCACCCTCTTACATTGATAATCAACTAAATTCACCAATTTTAATGGCCTCTTTTGCCAATGAAACCATCTTTATTTTCAGACAACAACTCCTCGGCCTTATCAGAACAGTGACAGCATTGCCAAGACCAGTACTTACTTAAAAGTCCGTAAGTATTTTCACTCACCTAAGCAGATAAAATAGTAATGTTCACCTAGCATACTGTACAAGTACTTTGGGATTTTTTGTTTTTCTCTTTATTCTTATTCAACAAGGTCTAGCATCAAACAATCGCAGAGGGAAATCAGCATTGGTAGGCATCAGGCTCGTAAGTAAACTGTTCTTAATCTAGCCCCATATAAACTAATTTCTTCTGAACTTTATCTCTACCAATGCTCATAAAGCAGAACCTGATTCGAAACAGGCGTTCATGGCAGCACAGTCCAACGAACATAACTCTCAAACCGGTACGTAAATTTTTAAGTTACCTTGTGAATTTTAAACTCTATTAGATAATTCAGTTAATAATCATGAAACATTTTATAAGCAAATTTGAAACACACATAGGAGCAAGATCAAGCGCCCATTACGAAACTTACACAGTGTAAGTGCGGTTTTTTTACTGTCTTAACTGCTAGTGATAAAACATTTTTTCCCAAACCGTAAATACAATTCCATCTTTTTTCTTCCAAATGACAATCATTACGGACCAAGGCAACAAGCATGTAATCCAAGTTGCCAGCATTACTAAAAACGTAAGTGCATTTTTTTATTCCTTACTCCTTCATCACTCGCTCTTATCACTCCGCCTAATTTAAAAATTCAAAGAGCATATTTCAAGCACAATACGACCAGTGGAGAATGAAGACTTGGAAGACCATCTGCTAAGATTCAGACTGTAAGTACAACTTTGTATCGATCGTTACCTCTCCTTATCATTTTGACTTCTATTTCTCTAAACCATATGTGCATTTCCCTCTTCCTCCTTAATTACGCTACCCGTTGACAACGGCTATAGCATTTTACGTAATTACGAATGTTTATTTTCAGCTGTCAACGTCATGGCCTCATCACTTCCTCACATAGCACATCAATTCAAAATCAGGAATTTGGGAAAGCAATGGATTACCTTTCCAACGATAAGTATTTCTTATGACTTTATATCAAGTAATCCTAACCTTTTTTAGACGCCTCCAAATTTGCTTTTAAAGGATTTGGAGATATAATCTTTTATATCCAGCTTTAATGAAGCAAGTCTTATTACTGGAAGACTGTCATAGTAGCCCTTTCATTGCCCTCTTCATTGGATAACACATTTGATATAACTCGATCCATATTTTTCAAATTGTACTTTATACACTTACACCCAGGACTGTACAGATGAAGCAGATCACGACCGATGCAGGAAAAGAGTAGAACTTCGAAGACCGTAAGTCTTAGCTTTCTTACTAAAATGATGTTAAATTCTCGCAAGATTGGTGATGCCTTAAATACCATTATCTAACCTAATTTACCTCAGTTTAAAGCAGGCGTTAATGGCAATATGTAACACACGAAGGATCATGGCCAGCTGTAAGTGCATTTTTAATTAGCTTATCATGTTCTTGCTTTTCAACCTATTCCGCTATGGAATTTTATACTTTTATTTAGTTTTCCCTTTAGGCGACCCAGGTTCGTTTTCAACGTAGCAGCCAGAAAGTAATCGTCAATTGAAACGCCCATTTAAGAAGCTTCAACGTAAGCATTAATCTTTTCACTTTTTCCATTAAACAAAATGAATTTCACAACGCAAATGCAATTAACAAAGTTGTTTTTTTTTTCATCATTAAAAACCATTTTTGAGCAGATCTTTTCTAGGGATAGCAATCCTAATTGGCAGATGGCAGTCATCCAGAAGTTGGACATCGAAATTTCAAATCGTAAGTACAACTGCCAGTTTCTCATCTGCAAAACATTGGTTATAGCAGACGTTATAATTTCCAGTCGACATTAATGGGCCCTAACCATTGTGACCGCAATTGGGAACATTAATCAATCAAAACTTTAAAAAATTAAATTTGTCTTAAGCACATTTCCTCTTCTTTTTTCAGCTGTAAACATACAAGCAGAAAACAACAAATGGAAAATTTAAGACCCTTTTCATACCAGGTAAGTACAACGTACTATCAATGTTTTGGTCCTTTTTTCAGTAAAGTTCATTTTCCCCGCGTCATGTTTGCCTTTTTTCGTTCCTAAACGACACCCGTCGACAACAGCAACTAATAGTAGCGAGATCTTAATATTGTACACGGAGGCGCCTAGCCAAACGTATACCTTCTATTTCTGCTTTTTTCAGTTTTACAATAAACTTAACAATTTCTCAGCCGATATTAAGATAAACCCATTCCACCTAAAATTAAATGAAACCTGAAGATTACATTGGCAGCCGGGACAAAAAAGTAAAGAACAGTTAATAACAACTTAAAACGCATCAAGACACTCAACTTTATACCAGTTGTAGAAAATTAAACGCTCCGCACAGATCTCGTTAACCTCAACCCACCTTTCTTCCATCCCTCCCTGCTCACTCTCCTTACTGTTCCTACCACACCCCACCCCACCCCACTCCTCGTGGTAGTACTTTTCACAAATCGTGTGAGGGTTACTGGGCATAGAAGCTATATATAACAAATTTTTGGTCATCCTTTTTCGAATATACCGTGTGTGAGTTTGCAGCATAATTTGAAAATCTTCATGGTATCATAAGGACATGTAATTTTAATGGCGTCCTCCTCCTCCATTGACCATTCAACCTCCAGCCCGGGTACCACTGTACCCTTTTTACGTACATGAGGTCATTTTGAAAACCACCATGGTATCATAAGAACAAGTAATTTTGATGGACCGTCTTCTACCCCTCTCCTACTCAGTTCACTATTCACCCTCTCCCTACCCCCCTCCTCTAACCCCAGTAGCACAGCAACCTTTTTACGTACATGAGGTCATAACGCACTTTTCATCCCCTCGAAATCTTTTGATCAATTTTCTTTCCATTCTCCCTACACACTTTTCGGTCATCATCTAAATTTACGGTTGTTTAAAAGTGTGATGAAATCTAAAGTCGTGTTTTATTCAACCGCAACCAGTTTAGGTTGAAGCGATTGAGGTGTCCCAATATAACACATTTTTCCAACCATTTTCGGTTGAAACGTGGAAACTCTTGGGAATATTCACTAGCAGACTTCTCCGCCTGACAACTTTAATGGAAAACAATATGGCTTTAGCCCGCGCGGCCAACTTTCAAAACGACAGCGGTCGCTGCCCGTCCCTTTTCAACCGTTTTAACCCGGTTGAAGAAGTTGATCAACCAAACCACCCGAGAACGGTTTTTTTTTCCAATACAACACAAAAAAACCCAACCATCCCAAATAACCTAAAACGGTTGATTCCAATAGAACACGACAAAATAATAACACTTCAACACAGCCAATAAACAAATAATTATTTAAAACAAGATTTCAACGCTACCGAACACCACTTAAATCCCAAAGTCTTCAACCTTCCTCACCAATTTCTTTGAAATGATACTAGTAGTTTGCCACGTAAAAAGTTCTTGCAAATTATAAATAATAAATTAATTAATTGATTAATTAATAACTTTTAACGCATTTTCGTCTTTCAATATAACCAATTAATGTATTCTTTCAAATATTCATGTTCACATATTCCGTTTGTTACAAAATATTCCCCACCCTCTTACATTGATAATCAACTAAATTCTCCAATTTAATGGCCTCTTTTGCCAATGAAACCATCTTTATTTTCAGACAACAACTACTCGGCCTTATCAGAACAGTGACAGCATTGCCGAGACCAGTACTTACTTAAAAGTCCGACGGTAAGTATTTTCACTCACCTAAGCAGATAAAATACTAATGTTCACCTAGCATACTGTACAAGTACTTTGGGATTTTTTGTTTTTCTCTTTATTCTTATTCAACAAGGTCTAGCATCAAACAATCGCAGAGGGAAATCAGCATTGGTAGGCATCAGGCTCGTAAGTAAACTGTTCTTACTCTGGCCCCATACAAAACTAATTTCTTCTAAACTTTATCTCTACCTATGCTCATAAAGCAGAACCTGATTCAAAACAGGCGTTCATGGCAGCACAGTCCAACGAACATAACTCTCAAACCGGTACTTAAATTGTTAAGTTACCTTGTCAATTTTAAACTCTATTAGATAATTCGGTTAATAATCATGAAACATTTTATAAGCAAATTTGAAACACACATAGAAGCAAGATCAAGCGCCCATTACGAAACCTACACAGTGTAAGTGCGGTTTTTTTACTGTCTTAACTGCTAGTGATAAAACATTTTTTCCCAAACCGTAAATACAATTCCATCTTTTTTGTTCCAAATGACAATCATTACGGACCAAGGCAACAAGCATGTAATCCAAGTTGTCAGCATTACTAAAAACGTAAGTGCATTTTTTTATTCCTTACTCCTTCATCACTCGCTCTTATCACTCCGCCTAATTTAAAAATTCAAAGAGAATATTTCAAGCACAATACGACCAGTGGAGAATGAAGACTTGGAAGGCCATCTGCTAAGATTCAGACTGTAAGTACAACTTTGTATCGATCGTTACCTCTCGTTATTATTTTGACTTCTATTTCTCTAAACCATGTATGCATATCCTTTTTTCTCCTTAATTACGCTACCTGTTGACAACGGCTATAGCATTTTACGTAATTACGAATTTTTATTTTCAGCTGCCAACGTCATGGCCTCATCACTTCCTCACATATCGCATCAATTCAAAATCAAGAATTTGGGAAATCAATGGATTACCTTTCCAACGATAAGTATTTCTTATGACTTTATATCAAGTAATCCTAACCTTTTTTAGACGCCTCCAAATTTCCTTTTAAAGGATTTGGAGATATAATCTTTTAAATTCAGCTTTAATGAAGCAAGTCTTATTACTGGAAGACGGTCATAGTAGCCCTTTCATTGCCCTCTTCATTGGATAACACATTTGATATGACTCGATCCATATTTTTCAAATTGTTCTTTTTATACACTTACACCCAGGACTGTACAGATGAGGCAGATCTTGACCGATGCAGGAAAAGATTAGAACTTTCAAGACCAATTAAAGCTTACTTCAAACCGTAAGTCTTAGCTTTCTTACTAAAATGATGTTAAATTCTCCAAGATTGGTGGTGCCTTAAATACCATTATCTAACCTAATTTACCTCAGTTTAAAGCAGGCGTTAATAGCAATATGTAACACACGAAGGATCATGGCCAGCTGTAAGTGCATTTTTAATTAGCTCATCATGTTCTTGCTTTTCAATTTGTTCCGCCATGGAATTTTATACTTTTATTTTGTTTTTCCTTTAGGCGACCCAGGTTCGTTTTCAACGTAGCAGCCAGAAAGTAATCGTCAATTGAAACGCCCATTTAAGAGGCTTCAACGTAAGCATTAATCTTTAAACTTTTTCCATTAAACAAAATGAATTTCACAACGCAAATGCAATTAACAAAGTTGTTTTTTTTTTCATCATTAAAAACCATTTTTGAGCAGATCTTTTCTAGGGATAGCAATCCTAATTAGCAGATGGCAGTCATCCAGAAGTCGGACATCGAAATTTCAAATCGTAAGTACAACTGCCAGTTTCTCATCTCCAAAACATTGGTTATAGCAGACGTTATAATTTCCAGTCGACATTAATGGGCCCTAACCATTGTGACCGCAGTTGGCAGCATTAATCAATCAAAACTTTAAAAAATAAAATTTGTCTTAAGCACATTTCCTCTTCTTTTCGCAGCTGTAAACATACAAGCAGAAAACAACAAATGGAAAATTTAAGACCTTTTTCATACCAGGTAAGTACAACGTACTATCAATGTTTTGGTCCTTTTTTCAGTCAAGTTCATTCTCCCCACGTCATGTTTCCTTTTTTTCGTACCTAGACGACACCCGTCGACAACAGCAATACTAGCGAGATCTTAATATTGCACACGGCGGCGCCTATAGCCAAACTTATACCTTTTTTTATTTCTGCTTTTTTTTACAATAAACTTAACAATTTCTCAGCCGATATTTAAGATAAACCCATTCCACCTAAAATTAAATAAACCTGAAGATTACATTGGCAGCCGGGACAAAAAAAGTAAAGAACAGTTAATAGCAACTTAAAACGCATTAAAACATTCAACTTTAAACACTCTGCACAGATCTCGTTAACCTCAACCCACCATTCTTCCATCCCTCCCTGCTCACTCTCCTTACTGTTCCTACCACACCCCACCCCACCCCACTCCTCGTGGTAGTACTTTTCACAAATCGTGTGAGGGTTGCTGGGCATAGAAGCTATTTATAGCCAATTTTTGTCATCATTTTTTCGAATATTAGCCTTTTTTAAATATACCATGATGATGTGCGAGTAATTTGCAGGATAATTTGAAAATCATCATGGTATCATAAGGACATGTAATTTCAATGGCGTCCTCCTCCTCCACTGACCATTCAACCTCCAGCCCCGGTACCACTCTACCCTTTTTACGTACATGAGGTCATTTTGAAAACCACCATGGTATCATAAGAATATGTAATTTTAATGGGCCCTCTTCTACCCCTCTCCTACTCAGTTCACTATTCACCCTTCCCCCCCCCCCCCTCCTCTAACCCCGATAAAACAGTAACCTTTTTACGTACATGAGGTCATAACGCACTTTTCATTCCCTCGAAATCTTTTGATCAATCTCTTTTCCATTCTCCCTACACACTTTTCGGTCATCATCTAAATTTGGGGTAGTTTAGAAGTGAGGTGAAATCTAAAGTCGTGATTTATTCAACCGCAACCGGTTTAGGTTAAAGCGATTGAGGTTCCCAATTAGAATACACTTTGCCAACCATTTTCGGTTGAAACGTGGAAACTCTTGGGAATAGTCATTACCAGACTTCTCCACGTGACAAGTTGAGGGAAAACAATATGGCTCTAGCCCGCGCCGCCAACTTTCAAAACGACAGTGGTCGCTGCCCATCCTTTTTCAACCGTTTTAACCTAGTTTGATACCGGTTGAAGAAGTTGATCAACCAAACCCCCCCGAGAACGGTTTTTTCCCAATACAACACCAAAAAACCCAACCATCCCAAATGACCTAAAACGGTTGATTCCAATAGAACACGACAAAATAATAACACCTCAACACGGCCAATAAACAAATAACGATTTGAAACCAGATTTAAACGCTACCAAACACCGCTTAAATCCCAAAGTCTTAAGTTTTGACAACTCATCTTCAACCATCCTCACCAATTTGTTTTGAAATGACGCTGGTAGTCTGCCACGTAAAAAAAGTTCTTGCAAATTATAAATAATAAATAAATTAATTGATTAATTAATAACTTTTAACGCATTTTCGTCTTTCAATATAACCAATTAATGTATTCTTTCAAATATTCATGTTCACATATTCCATTTGTTACAAAATATTCCCCACCCTCTTACATTGATAATCAACTCAATTCACCAATTTTAATGGCCTCTTTTGCCAATGAAACCATCTTTATTTTCAGGCAACAACTCCTCGGCCTTATCAGAACAGTGACAGCATTGCCAAGACCAGTACTTAACTTAAAAGGCCGTAAGTATCTTCACTCACCTAAGCAGATAAAATAAATAAAATGTTCACCTAGCATACTGCACAATTACTTTGGGATCTTCGTTTTTCTCTTTATACTTATTCAACAAGGTCTAGCATCAAACAATCGCGGAGGGAAATCAGCATTGGTAGGCGTCAGGCCCGTAGGTAAACTATTCTTACTCTGGCAACATATAAAACTAATTTCTTCTGAACTTTATCTCTACCTATGCTCATAAAGCAGAACCTGATTCAAAACAGGCGTTCATGGCAGCACAGTCCAACGAACATAACTGTCAAACCGGTACGTAAATTTTTAAGTTACCTTGTGAATTTTGAAACTCTATTGGATTATACGGTTAATAATCACGAAACATTCTATAAGCAAGTTTGAAACACACATAGAAGCAATATCAAGCGCCCATTACGAAACCTACACAGTGTAAGTGCGGTTTTTTTACTGTGTTAACTACTAGTGATAAAACATTTTTTCCCAAGCAAAACATAGCTTTGTTTTATCTTAAAGTCTACCAAACTTTTATGCCTGCTCTTTTCGACAGTAGCAGTCACTGTAATTCACAGCAGATCGTTATTGAGAAGCCCAAAGTTATCATTCCAAATGATAATTCCATTTTTTTTGTTCCAAATGACGATCATTACAGACCAAACCAACAAGCATGTAATCTAAGTTGTCAGCATTACTCAAAACGTAAGTGCATTTTTCCATTCCTTACAAAGTATTTTCTTTTATTCGCTCTTATCACTCCGCCTAATTTAAACTTCAAAGAGAATATTTCAAGAACAATACGACCAGTGGAGAATGAAGACTTGGAAGGCCATCTACTAAGATTCAGACTGTAAGTACAACTTTGTATCGATCGTTACCCCTCGTTATTATTTTGACTTCTATTTCTCTAAACCATGTATGCATTTCCTTTTTTCTCCTTAATTACGCTACCTGTTGACAACAGGTGTAACAATGGCAAATTGAACATCTTTATTCCAAATGACTTAACGGAATTTTCAATGTTTTTTTTTAAATTTCCTTGTCATTCTCAACGACAAGGTTTAAAACAGTATTTTTTACAGTAAAGGATGAAAAATTTAAAATGATAAATCAAAAGGTCATTCTTAAAGTCGACGGTTAAAGTATAAGTAAACATTTCGAACCATTACTAACGTCTTGACATGACATAAAAATTTACAGCAAGTAATACATATACAAAACTTGAAATATTTAAAAACTGTTAGATTTTAAACACCTGTTAAAGGACAGATTGAGCTCAATCCCCATTTCCTCAACCCTCTCTGCTCACTTAGGTAACCGTGCCCGCCATTCCTCCCAACTCACCCCCTAGGAAACACCTTCCTCACAGACTGCCCATGATAATCTGGAAGTCATCATATTTTCATGAGGACATGTAGTGTAATAGTACACCTCTCCCCCCCCCTCCCTGACCACTCCCTAGCATAGCAGCTTTATCCTTTGTATATAAGACCATTGCATTCATCCCTTCATTACTCTTTTCTTTGGTAAACTAGTTTTGTCGTCATACAATTCCTGATGTTATAGAGATCTAAATTGTAAACATAAGAAATAATACGTTAATTCAGCCAGTAACAAATAACAAGCAAACTCAATGTATTTTTTTAAAATGGTCGTTTTTGTTTAAATGTTTTGATTATTCCAACTTTTAATAGTGGCAGTAATTTAATTCTTATATTAACTTCATGAAAACTATATAGAACCGATTTTTAAATATAAAATTGCTTTTTGTCCCTAAAACGTTGACGTGTCTTTTACCATTTGTCCAAAACCACTTTTTTTTAGACATCATTGTTCTTGGAGATAAAACTTTTTTTCTTTTGTTTTTGTTTAAGGTGTTGATAACAAGCCAGTTAAATTGGATATCATAACAGCTGCTTTATGACCAAACTGCCCAGAGGCTGCAGTGAAGGAAGTCTACATTGGACAAGATGGAGGAAACCTGGTTAAAAAACTTGATGGTAAAAAAAAATTCGAATTATGATCAAACCCAATAAATTGTTTCTATCCTCCAACACCCAACATCCATTTCCATAATTATCCATTATTAATCCTTCATCTTCACCTTCAATCCAAACCAATTATCATCACATTTCTTATTATTCATTCACATGATTTATGTATTAAAACTGATTGTAATTATTAACATCACATCACAAAATATTGCATTACTCTATTCGTCATCTTTCATTGCCACATCATTGTATTAACTATAACCAATTCCTCTCTATTTAATACATATTATAGACCCCTGTCCATTTCAAGCACATCTTTCAATATCATATATACTTATTTTTAGTCCATTTCATGCATATCATGAATTCATTTATATGTATCTATTCATAATTTCTTGCATATTTATTAAATTTGTTGGATATTTATAGCTCATATTCATGATTTTGTCCATATTCATAAGAATATTAATCAGTTGAATTTCAAAATTTAATGCATATTTAACACATTTTTTTATATTTATAACTGTTCTTGCATATTTATTTATTTATTTTCATCGATTTTCATGCATATTCATGAAATTAATCCATACTTTCATGAATATATGTTAATGATTTAATGTATATTCATCAAATTTCAGGCATATTCCAGATTGATGCATATTCATAATTTAATGCATAATTGCATATTCATCAAACCATGC
Source organism: Montipora capricornis (assembly GCF_036669925.1). NCBI lineage: Eukaryota > Metazoa > Cnidaria > Anthozoa > Scleractinia > Acroporidae > Montipora > Montipora capricornis. The sequence goes on along the minus strand of NC_090887.1, from coordinate 8,232,289 downwards.
ATATTTCATGATTCCGTGCATATTTATCGGTTGATGCATATTCATGATTTAATCAGTAATTTAATGCATTCAACAAATTTCATGCATATTTATAAAAATTCGTAGCAAATTGTATATTCATGATTTGATGCATATTTATAATAATTCATGCATATTCATAATTTAATGCATAATTGCATATTCATCAAACCATGCATATTTATCAATTTCTGTCCATTTCGTGCATATTCATAATTCCGTGCATATTTATCGGTTGATGCATATTCATGAATTTAATCCGTAATTTCATGCATATTTATAGTAATTCATGCATATTTATAATAATTCATACATATTCATAATTTAATGCATAATTGTATATTCATTTTCATGCATATTTAAAAAGAAATTAAGTTCTATGCATATTCATGATTTCGTTTATATGTACGATTTTCATGCAAATTCATTAAATTCATGCATATTTATAGATTTTCATGCATATGCATCGATTTCTGTCCATTTCATGCATATTCATCAATAAAATGAATATCAATTTGCATAATTGCATATTCATCAAACCATGCATATTTATCGGTTGATGCATATTCATGAATTTAATGCATATTTATAATAATTCATGCATATTCATAATTTAATACATAATATATATTATTTTTAACAAATCATTAAGTTTTATGCATATTCATGATTTCGTTTATATGCAAATTCATACATATTTATAGATTTCATGCATATGCATCGATTTCTGTCCATTTCATGCATATTCATCAATAAAATGAATATCAATTTTCTTCCAGATCATGAAATTTTATGCATATTCATCAAATTTAGTGCATATTTATGACAGAAATTGATAAATATGCATGAAAATGAATATTCAATTATGCATTAAATTATAAATATGCATGAATTAATATAAATATGCATCGAACATATAATTAAATATGCATGAATATACAATTAGCTATGAATTCGTATGAATATGCATGAATTATTATAAATATGCATTAATTACTATAGATATGCATGAAATTACGGATTAAATTCATGAATATGCATCAACTGATAAATATGCATGGTTTGATGAATATGCAATTATGCAAATTGATATTCATTTTATTGATGAATATGCATGAAATGGACAGAAATCGATGCATATGCATGAAATCTATAAATATGTATGAATTTAATGAATTTGCATGAAAATCGTACATATAAACAAAATCATGAATATGCATAAAACTTAATGATTTTTTAAAAATATGCATGAAAATGAATATACAATTATGCATTAAATTATGAATATGCATGAATTATTATAAATATGCATGAAATTTCATGCATATTCATCAAATTTAGTGCATATTTATGATTATATGCATATTCATAAGAATTTCAGGCACATTCCGCAGATTTCATGCATATTTATGTATTTTCATGTCGGTACATTTAATGCATATTCATCGATTCCTGTCCATTTGATACATAATTATCAATGTCATGAATTTCATTGCATCTATATTCATCAATTCCCCTCTATTCATGCATATTTTTCAATCTTATCTCATTTCAGAGAATAAATTTATCACAGCACATACTTTCAATATGGTCTCTCAACCAGAAATGAACAAGAGAACAAGTTACAAAAAAAAGCCATTCTATAATATTTCAATAAGCCCTTTCAAAACATTTTGAGCCTCAACACAAAAATCACAAGTCTTAAAGTTTCATTCCTTTATTCATCTTTAACGTCAAACGTAAAATGTACAGGACTCTTCATATAACTTCACATCGTCAGAAATGGTAAATGACAAGAATTCAAGAGGAACAAATTTACTATTTATAAAGAGTTGTCTTGGAAAGCTACTTATGGAAGAAAGATGCTTTATTCTTAATCACTCATGCCTTAAATATATCAATGGTGAAATCAAGAAGAAATGACTTGCTTTGAAACCGAAATTATTGAAAATAAACCTAGAGAAATGAGTTCTCAATAAGTTTTCTGTAAACTATGAATGAAGATATATAATGTTATCGTAGATTTCACAGAAATGCTGTCTGAATAACTCTAAAAAGCCTAGCTGCCGTATGAAGTTTTCTTTTTATTCATTCAGGTGAGGTTGGAGGGTAGATCAGTTAGTTGGTAAATAAACACCACAATGTAGTTTGTGGAATGACCTACAAATACAAAGACACATTTTAAAACCCTGAAACTGTAACTGTAAGACATTACCACACATAATGAAGAATTAAGATAAAAAATTAATTGTGTTCTTTTTAACAGCACAATTCAGTTGGTTACCCCAAAATTGGCATGTCTAGAAATACATACAATACAAGTACAAGTACATACAATATCTACTCAGAAATATTTACTTGATGTTTGCAAATAAGTGCTGAATAAAACACAAACTTTCGATTTTGCAGGTAACTTGTTTGTTATTTCCCACTTCATCTATGAAGGAATAGACTTCACAGCCTCCAAGACTTTAAAATAAGATTATTGAAATACACTAAGCAAGAATCGAAAGCAAAGATACTGTGCTTACCAGTGACGGATAAGACCCCAGCACAGGCAGACGTTTTGTACAGTGGGCAAGTGTAAGCAAGGATTCTGAGATATAGTTCATTCGAGGCTCCATATGCAAGATAAAACAATGCTGCAAAGCAAAAGAGAAAAAGGTAAAGCTTTGAAAACTTTACACCGTAGCAAAACAAGATTAAAACCTAAACCTCAATGCTAACATCTAGTTAGAAAAAATAAATAAAGAGAAGATAACTCTAAAAATCCTAAAAAGATATTAAGTCATTAAATGACAAATAAAACAAAAATAAACAATTAACAAAACAATGCGTACATATATTTTTTTGTAACACAAAAAGGTTATAATTTGATTCAAAGCTAACATCAAATTTCTGCTTCTTTCACACAGCATTACTTCTTGCTGAAGAGGACCAAAAATGACAACTTCGAACGAACAAGTGAAAGAATATTCATTGATCTTCATGCATATTCATCTATACCTGTCCAGTTCATGCACATTCATCAATTGCCATGCATATTTATCGATCATCAATTTTCATGCATGTTCAATGCTTTTAATGCATATATTCATAGATTCTCCTCATATCATGTATTCCTCATTTCATGCATACTCTAATGCATATTAATTGATACCTGTCCATTTCATGCTTTTTATTTTCCTTTGTGCACGTTTACCAATGGTTTATAAAAATACCTTTTTCAAGTATGTCACTTATATTGAAAGGAAGAATAGTTTTAATCGTTTGATCCTCAGTCAATTGATATTAACACGAACAGTGAAGAATGACATTAGGGATATCAATGAATTATTCATGTAGCTAAAGATTAAAACTAATTTAAGCAGCGACAGTTTCGATACAAAACCTGATTGTTCAGGTTTTTTCCAGCTCGAGTTACATCACCACCAGACCCATAACAGCTTTCTGTAGTTGCTGCAAAGAAGTCTAAATGAAACAGGGATCATAATCAGCGAGTCCCTAAAATACAAGTTGCTTGGCAATGGGCAAAAGAAAATCAGAGCCAGAGGTAGCAGTCGACCTATGTAACACCGGTTGCATGCTCTACCCAATGAGCTCACTCCATCATATCATGTATTTGTATAAACTGAGATGCACCACTTTGTAGTGCGCCCAGGACCTAAATATACGACCTAGATCTCCAGTGAGTTCTATTAGCTCAACGGGTAGAGCATCCAACCGGTCTTACAGAGGTCATAGGCTCGATTCCTGCCTGGGACTCTGATATTTCAGTTGGCCCTTTGCCCGTTGCCAAGCAACTTGTATTCTATTCTTCTCATGTGCACATTACACCTTTCCATCATATCAAGTATCAGTGAGTCCCGATGTGTGCTGTTCTAACTGATCTCCTTTCCCAATGTACTCGCCTCAACATCAAACGTGTTTTGGATCTGCTAGATTCAAGTAGCATGTAAAGATTTGAATTTTGTTCAATAAAATTTCTCAGTGTTGTGGTGGTTTGTTGTTTTAGTTGGTAAGTGAATTAGCACTTCCATCAGTCCCCCTTATAAGGACTTAGAATATACACTGGCCGAGAATTAAAAAAAAAGGTGTGCAAAATATCTACCTACCCCTTGTGATTACTAATGACAGAAGCATTGCCCAGACAACACTGTGAAACACCTAGACAAATTGTGAAAACTAGATATTTTTAAGGTATTTGCCTACCTTGACGACTTTTAAGAGAGAATTAAAACCATCCACTTCTTGTCCAAGTAAGGTAGTCAACACCTCCCTTACCATCAGTCTGAAAATGAAACAAGCACGCTTCAAGAGAGAAAAACTCTCTTTTCTTTCTGATTTCCCCTTTAAACGTTCCATGCCCCTTCTTGTCTCAATGATATGCATTCCAAGATCTCTTTGGCTTCACCTTTGTTTTACGACATACTTGACAATTAAGGCAGAAAAAAAGCTGTGTTCACTAAGGTTCTTGCTTCATTTTAAAGTCCGACTACGATAAAAAAATAAAAACAACAAAAAAATCAACTTAACAGATTAGAGTGTAATGTGAAGTGCTAGTTTTCTACCCCATACGAACCATGTGAGCGTTAGCCCTACTAATGTAAATAGGCCCACACAAGGACAGAAAAAAAACTCTGACCAGGGTGGGAATTGAACCCACGGCCTTCGGATTAGATCACTGCTACTCTACCGAATGAGCTACAAGGTCAGACGGGAGCAAGCCATGGGAACTGAAGATGTGAAAGTCACGGATACAAGGAAGGATTACGCGTTTGCAAACGTTGTCCGTGAAGCACTTATCTTTAAACTAACTTAACAGATTAGAGTGTAATGTGAAGTGCTAGTTTTCTACCCCATACGAACCATGTGAGCATTAGCCCTACTAATGGAAATGGAACCACACAAGGACAGAGAAAAACTCTGATCAGGGTGGGAATTGAACCCACGACCTTCGGATTAAATCACCGCTGCTCTATCGACTGAGCTACAAGGTCAGACAGGAACAAGCCGTGGAAACTGAAGATGTATTTCCATTAGTACATGTAGGGCTAACACTCACATTGTTTATATGGGGTAGAAACCTAGCACTTCATATTACACTCTAATCTGTTAAGTTAGTTCAACTGTAAGTGGTACATGGCCAACGTTTGCAAAAACGTAATCCTTCCTTTAAAAAAATCAGTTCTCTTTTTTCCTTGACATTTTGAAATTACTTGCATCGAATGATTTTGGGCATTCGATGCTTGTTAAAACAGGCGAAATGAAATATTTTCAAGAGGAAGACTGTTTTTTTTAACTCCTTTTTTTCATTTAACAGTCTGCCATTATTCGGTGCGGTTTCAACCAAGGAGCTGGATTGAGGAGAAAGTGGTGCCGTTTACTCATTAGCTTTAAAATGCAGTGTGTGAATGCGGCTTAATTAGTATGCAGAACACGAATTTGACAATCTGAAAGCCAAAAACTTTCGTGCTGCATACTAACTGAGCCACATTCACACAATTCATTTTTAAGGTAGTGAGTAAATGACGTCACTTCTCCTTGATTCAGATCGTTGGCAGCTCGGAACCGCACCAAGTAATAGCAGACTGTTAAGTGAACAAAGAGGAGTTAAAACAAACAGTCTTCCTCTTGAAACTACCACAAAAACTCTCACCTGTTGAGAATTCAACACTAGTACTTTCAAAATGTGAAGGAAAACGAGAAGTGATTTTTGATCGTAGTACCACTTTCATTGGGTATAAATTACCCCTCCTTAACTTGTTATCCAGCTTGATGTAAATGAACGCGTATCTGGAATAAGTTCAGTGAAAGCAAAATAGCAGAAAGATTTGACTGTATATCCTTTACTAAAGCAAGCCGGAGAAGTGAGGACTCTACTAAAATGAAATCTTCACTGACAGATGAAAGCAACAAGGAAGCTCCCTCTCTCGGTATTAAAAAGAAAAACACTTAAAACCTAAAAAGCCTGGAACAAGCTTCCACATTTGTTTCTGTATGGACGACTGACCTTGTCCTTTCTCATTGATTTCCAAGTCCTTGTGACCCACGACTCTTCAGTCTTCCCTCAAACATAGCCTTGCCTGCCTTCTCCATACCAAGAGTAGCAGGTAATTTATCGTATACAATCTCATGGCTTGTTTTACAGTTTCCTCCATTGGCCAAACACAGCTGCACCTCCAACACTGAACTTATCAGGGCATTAGTTTCTTGAGTCTGCAAATAACAAGATTGTAGTTAAGTTAACTATTTGTAAACGTAATCACATGATTTCAAGTGCAATTTGGAATAAACAAGCACGAGTAAATTTTTTCAAAGACAAGCAAAATTTGTAACAAGTGCTTATTTATTCTAAACTTCACAAGAAAAATCATGTGATTACTAACAAAGTAATAACTGAGAGTGCGGTTGTTACAGCAAAGTCTCAAACTGAGGCCTTGCTGATCGCTCAGTCAACAGAAAGGTTCCAAAGAAGAAACAACTAAAATAATAATCCATAATCGGCCCATTGGCATCACGGGAGAATAATGCCCTGGCATTTAGCTACTCTTAGCCAATCACAGCATGCATTATATCGGCCAGAAACATGAGCCATATAATAATTATTTTCTTTCTTCCCCAACTCAACATCACTTGCATCCCGGAATACTTACAATTATTAAAAACTGGATCATTGGATAATGCAAATCGAGATTTTTGATTGGCTAAGCCATCATGGGTTATGAGCCATTATACCATGATCTACAAACACGGCAAGCATATGCATAATTTTGTGGGCCTTTTTATTTTTATTGTAGTCTAGTTTTCTATATTTTGGGGGCGTTTTTAATGAAACAATTATTCCACTCGCACTTGTTGGATATGAGATGATTATAGCCAACTCGGTGCTACGCGCCTCATTGACTATCTATCATCTCATATCCAAAGCGCGCTCATGGAATAATAAGTAATTAGTGATTAAGGCGGCTCAAACCAGTTTCAATACTCGCAAGAAACGTTATTATTAGAAGAATTGACACTACAACACTTTATCACTTAACAGCAATGTTATGGTACCACATATTGCTGAAAAAGATTCTGTCATTTTTTTAAAGTCAAAAGTTACCGTGGCAACAGGAAAGCCCTGCAAAAACACCCCCATATTTTGGCTTTCGCTGCTCATATCTCAAAAACGAACTTGATGACCCCCATTTATTATTTCTGAAATGTAATCAGCATGCCAGAATGAAACTTTTGCCAACTTTAAAACAATTCTGTCAAGCGGACTCAGAGCCACCTTACCTAATTGCAATTTTAAGATAGCTCTGAATCTGCTCCACAGAATTTTCCTAAACTTTGCAGAGAGTTTTATCTTGACGTGCTGATTACTTTTGTGCAATACAAAACTGGGGTCACCGAGTTCGTTTTTCAGGTATGAGCAACTAAAGGTCAAAATATAGGGTGTTTTTGCAAGGCTTTCCCGTTGCCATGGTAAGTTACTACGTCACAAAAATGACTGCATCTTGTTCAGCAATACTTGATGTTTCACATGGTACCATAACATTGCTGTTACATGATAAAGTGTTGCAGTATCAATCCTTCTAATTCTCTTGAAAGTTGAGCCACCTTAATGTCACAAATTAAGTAATTAATTAGAAACTAAATGTCATAATTGTCCAGTAAACGATGTTCCTCAAGTAAAGATAAACACCTAAATTTACCTTTACCAAAAACTAACGCTAAGGGTTTGACAGGGTTCCCATGAAAACAAGAGAGCATTAAAATAAGCAGAATGAAAAAACCAATGGTAAAAAATTGTTGTCATCTTGGTGAAAATCGAAAAGAAGCTAACAAGAAAACTGAGTAATTAGGAAAGAAAAGAACTCAACGTTTCCAGTGTCATCTCTGCCCTGATAAATGACAGGCAAAATATTTGCATCCCACCCCGGTGGCCAACTGACCTTGTCAACCTAATGGATACATATTTTTGTAGTCTGTACTCTCTCACCTGGAAAGCAATGTTTGTGTTGTTATGCATTTCAAATATCTCTGGCTCATCACCAATAGGTATACTACCAATATAATCCCTCTATTCTCGGAGTCCAGCTTATCCAGGAGGAAAAATACATGTACATACCTAGAGACACCATACAAGAAGGGTTAACCACAAATTAAGTGCTACTATTTCCAATATCAGGAAGAAAGTTCTCCTCACTGTTCAATAGGTTTTTGACTGTACAAGCTGGGAGATTAATTTAAACATCCAGATGCTTTGTTGTAGTGATGATTTTGCTCCAAAATGGTGGGCACGTGAATCTATTTTGCTGCATTCAAGCAGCTCTTGTTACCTTGTCACAGTCAAACATTGTTTAATTCTGAGCTATAGTAAGAGGCAGATTAGGACTGGTTTTCAAGCTCAAGCCACATTTTGAGACTATTTCTTCCATTAGAATTAGTTTATAACCATAAAGAGGTGAAAATAATTCTTACAATAAAATTCGCATGAATTTTTCAAAGAAAACGTTTTTACCACAAAGTTAATTTAAGAAACACTTCTTTTCACTTTCATATTTCCTGGGCCCTGCTATCTTGAATAGTAGTGACGGGATACATTTACAGAGAACTTTTGTATATTATAACAATGTGGCAAATATTTTTAGCGCATCACAATATTTAATTCAATTGCTTTTCTAATACAAACCACTTCAAAGAAATTTACAACAAATTTGGTTGTAGACATTACTTACTACGGTTTAAAGTTACCAATGCGAGGAGTTGGGATCCCTTAAAATGGCTCACACCAGTTTCAACATGCAATTTCAGGGAAATGTATAATTGGAATGATTAACTCAACCACACTGTTTCACGTTACAACAATGTTATGGTATCATGCAAGACACCAGCAGATTAACCAGGTGATTTCATTAAGCAATTGTTGCCTTTCATATGGTACCATGACAAACACTGCCATTTTGTGCAACAGTTCTGTACATTCAATCGTTCAAAATAGGCCACTTTCAAAAATACCCGTAATACTCTTTGTTTGCCCTCCAAAATTTTCCTTAAGCATTGTTTCCAGTTTCTCTTGGGATTTACAACGGTCCCAAGAGAACATTTTGGATAGCAAACAAAGAGTATTATGGTATTTTTGAATTCGCCTATAGTACAGATTGTTGACAGAATTCAAAGTAGTTTGAGCACTTAATATCACTGATTGCTACAACGTTATAGTATATACGAATAGAATTCTGAAAATTTAAAAGGGCCTAATGGATTACAGAGACATGTATCCTTAAAATACCCTCTCTTGATAAGAAATTTTCAAAAGCCTACAATTACACACTTTTCATAAGCTGGCTAAGGCTTTTTCAGAATATGGGGTTCAGTCACCTCAACAAACTTTTCCACTTTGTTTTTTTCTCTGAAATCGTCCAAAATGTATTTTGTGCTTTTAGAAGTCTTTGATTGAAAATTCACTTTTTTATTTGCTTTGAGAGTGGTCACCCTTTGATCTATAGCAGAGCATTGAAGAGGAATGGGTTCGATACTGGGTTGACGTAACCGACTGCTTTGCATTGGAAGAGTTTTTTGAAAACAGTGATGCAAAGGAATTTGTGACGTCAACCCATTCCCCTTCATTGCTCGGCTATGGATCAGAGTGTGACCACTTTTCACATCTTTCAAAGCAAATAAAAAGTGAATTCAATCAAAACGTTCTAAACACAACACAATGAAGAATAAATAAAGTGGAAAAGGATGTTAAGGTGACAGGCACTTTAAGCCAAAGAGCTTGGTACATGGAAAAATTGACACAATTTACATTCTCACCTGGTCAAGAAACTTTAACCATTTTCAAGAATCTCGGCCAAGAAAGAATCTTCCAAGAATGGTCGTCAGGCATCGCTGATCCCAAGCATCAGTAACTTGTCCTCCACATGTGATCTGTGAAAAACAAATAAATAATAAACATGAAAACCCCTGAGTTCTAGTTCTTAACCATGCAAGTAATATATCTCGCTTAGTGCCTGATCTGCTATTACTGAAACATATCAAATAAAGTTGTAAAACAGTGTTTAGGCTTGTCCAACTTTCTTGAGTCCATTCAAGGGTGAATTAGAAAAGACTGTTTCTCAATTAATTTGCAGTCTTGCCCCAGCAAAGTCACAAATGAACTTATTTTTAGATACATGTACACTTTTCATGCAAAAACAAACAAAGGGCCACCACTTTAACCAATCAGCAGAAGCCATGTCACATGTGACTGCTTCCGCCATGTGTTGTCAAAAAAATAGACTCATTTGTGACTGTGCTGAAGAAACCACCCAAGCCATAAGAACACTCTTATCTAATTCACTCTTGGTTCATTACATAGTTCAAGCAGTCACAGGTTCTTTTTTCTTGTCTCACAAGAATGCGATCCTCGCGATGTTATTACGTGTTCCATGCACATACCTTGCAAGGATCCCGTTCTTACTTGACTGTCAAAGAGGAAAATAAAACTGACAGCATTCTCCATCACCTTCTTTGAAAGGTGGCCTACTACAGTTTTTCGAAGAAAAAGATAAAGATTTTGAAATCTGTGAAATTAAAGCAAGAGGATGTCTCTTTTGAATTGTTAGTCACTGCAATTGATGTAAAATTAATGTAATTTTACCTAACAAATAAAATAATGGAAATCATGGGGAAATGCTAAATATAGTGACGGAGCTCTTAGAGGGAGACACGAAACTAGACATTTCAAAGACCTTTTTCTCAAAAACTTGCCCTACAACCCCACCTCAAAATTTCAGGATTTCCTTAGCGAGAAGAAATAATGAAGTATAGAAATAAATAGTTTCATCTGTCCGACAGTTCTTTTGCAAATGGCAAAAACATAGATTTTTGTCTATTTTAACAATAACTGAAAAAATGTCTGATAGATCTTATCTAAAAATGTTGGCGGTTTGGTCTTCATATTGTTTTAACAAATTCCCAAGACTTAACCCTAAATATAGTGACTGAGCTCCTAGAGGGGGTGAAAACTAGACATTTGAAAGACTTTTTTCCTCAAAAACTTTGTGTACAATCCCCCCTTAAAATTTCAGGATTTCCTTTATTTAGCGAGAAGAAATAATCAAGTATAGAAATAAATACAGTGTAGTTTAATCTGTCCGACAGGTTTTTTGCAAATGGCAAAAACAACTAGATTTTTGTCTATTTTGACAATATCAGAAAAACTGTCTGATAGATCTTATCTAAAAATGTTGGCGGTTTGGTCTTCATATTGTTTTAACAAATTCCCAAGATTTTGACCCTGGTCGTACATCTAGTTTTTGAGAAAAAGGCCTTTAAAATGTCCAGTCTCTAGTTCCCTCCCCAAGAGTTGGTCACTATATTTAGCATTTTCCCCTAATTTGTATTTTTTTGTTAGGTAAAATTGCATTTTACATCGATTGCAGTGACTAACACTTCAGAACAGACATCCTGTTGCTTTAATTTCACAGATTCAAAATCTTGATCTTTTCCTTCGCAAAACTGTAGTAAGCCACCTTAAATGTCTTCTCCCCAACAACGCATCTACGATATTAAAAAACGTCCCCCATTCAAAGCAAAATGAAAATGCAACCAGTAGAAAAATGGACCAAACATAAATTTTTTTGGGTTTGGTGCACCTTACATTAATCTCCCTCCCACAAGCAAACTTGTTTTACAATTCTTACCTCAAAATTTCGCCAGGGCAAGATGTGCAAAAGTTATCAAAACTTGCAGTGATTTGGATCCACGACCGTGATGTAATAGGCATGGATCTATTCTCAATTTTACGTCACAAACTGCTTTGCAATACAAAATTTCTTCAAAAAAAGGAATACAAAGCAGTTTGTGACATCAAATCAAGAATAAACTCATGCCTTTCACATCACAGTCGTTGGTCCAAATTACTGCTACATTCTAGTTCTGCCAAGTTTATGTGGCTTACACAGCACAGAAAAGCAAAATTCTGGGTAACAATAATTTTTGTGTCATATGTTTGCTTTGGATGGGGAGATTTACCGGTATATTAGAAATGAAACATTTTTAACTTCAGGTGCACTTCAAGACGGCTCAAACCAGTTTCAACAATTTTAAAGGAAAGGTCTCATTAGAAGGTTTGACCAGGAAAGGTAAAATCCTCTAGAAAGTTAATAAGATTTTCTCGAGCAGGTTGAGCCTGAGGGCCTGCGAAGGTAGCTGTGAATCCACTCCAGATAATTTTTTTAACTTTGCATCACTTTCCAGAAGTAAAAATTGGGAGTAACCAAATTTACTTTTTAGATCTAAGCGCTTATGACAAGAAATAGGGCTTATTTGAATGGCTCATTTGTTGCTATGGCAAACTATTACGTCATTTTTCTAACATATCTTGTTAAGCAATTATTGGTGTTTTATGCGGTACTATAGTATTGCCGTTACATGGAACAGTTGTGTAGATACAATCTAAATAGTACAGCTTCTTGAGGGTGCTGAAACTGGTTTGAGCATCGTTAAGGGGCACCTCATGAAAGACTAAAAACAGGACTGAACAGATAAAATAAAAATATCTGATAATTTATGAAAAAAAAACAGTTCTTTTTTTATAAGTTCCATGAAGGAATCATGGATGTGTTACTGGGCAAATAACACTCACCATTTGTTCGCAAAACTATATTGAATCCATTCTGTTCTGCTTTTGCTCTGGTGGTGTCAACACACCTTATTAAGTTTATGATCTCCTCAAGAATAGCTGCAACTGCCATTTTATAGAACAAACCTTTTTACCAGGCCATTGACAAAGGTGAGAGCATCCCAAGGATTCTTTCCTTCTGCTACGAACATCTTTAAATTGTCCAGAGCGCTCTCTTGATCCAAGTCGTTGAACTCATACTGTTTAATGAACATCAAAGGAACAACAGTCAGTACCAGCATGACCATTGTTCTAGGGCCAAAATTTGTACTTAATTAATAAATTAATTATAATTGATAATAATAATAATAATAATAATAATAATAATAATGATAATAATGATAATGATAAGGATGATATCAATAATTACAGGAATAATTAAGCAATAATAGTAATGATTATCGAGGTTATACCTGGCTAAGCAAAACAGAAGCCCATATTCCTTAATTACCCTGATACTATTTGGGCATCATCTTAAGAAAGGAGAGACTTTTAATTCATCAATTTTCCCAGGCAAAGCCATTTGTACAACTCTGACATGTTACACATGTACGGTCACCTTAATGTTCTGACATGAAGAGTTTTTGTATAATTACAACAGGACAACCATAACATGTCACAATTCTTCACGACGGTGACATCCAAAATTACATTTGTATGAAAACAAAAATATGTATTATAAGAGATGTTGAAATTCATTTATTTCGGAAACAAGGTGATTTTCTGCAATTCCATGCCTTAATGGACCCGAAATTCTGTCCCCACTTTCATCTGTGCTACAGAGAGTTTTAAAGCTACAATGTAACAGACAGTAAGAGAACATGCACCTAAGAGTTTCAACCAAAAAAAAATTTAATATTAGAGGTCCTTATTGTTATTTTATTGTCCTTTGCGATCCACAAAATTAGTCTTGAGATAAACACAAAAAGGTGATACATGATATGATGGAAAGGTGTAATGTGCCCATGAGTAGGATAGAATACAGGTTGCTTGGCAACGTGCAAAAGGAGCTACTAGAACTCACTGGAGAGCTATGTACTAGGTTGTTTATCAAAGTCCTGAATGGATAATGTGTCTCACTGGTCTGCAGGCTCTACAAAGTCATGCGCCTCAGTTAATACAAATACATGATATGATGGAAAGGACTGTAATGCGCCCATTGCCAAGCAACTTGTATTTTACAAAAAGGATATATTTGAATACACTTGAATAGACTACCATTCTCAATTGTATTTTCCCAATGGTTGTTATGGAGTGCTCAGGGGGCCAGTACCCGGTACATATTAATTTTACCCCAGAGCATCTTATAATATCCCTTTAACCCTTTGACACCTACTACTACTACCACCACTACCACTGCCACTGCCACTACCACTACCTCTACCACTACCACTACCACTACTACTACTAATAAGAATAATAATAGTAATATTATTATTATTGTTAGTAGAAGTAGTAGTAGTAGTAGCAGTAGCAGTAGCAGTAGCAGTAGCAGTAGCAGTAGCAGCAGCAGCAGCAGCAGCAGCAGTAGCAGTAGCAGTAGCAGTAGTAGTAGTAGTAGTAGTAGTAGTAGTAGTAGTGGTAGTAGTAGTCGTAGTCGTAGTGGTGTTTTGATTTATTTCATTTTCAACTGCAAGTCTGTCTCCACCATCTCCATTGTTTCCATCTTGTTTGAGATGTTTTATTGACGGGAAGAAGTTGGAGTTGCATGAATTTTTTAAAGTATAGTCACAGCGGATATGACGGATACACGGAGACAGCACTTCAGATCTATCAATGGCATATTGATTACCGTCTGCCATCTCCACTGTTTTCATTTAATCTGTGATTTTTGTTATGCCATGGATGATTTACAGTTCAATGAAGTCTTAAAGCATGATGGATATAACGGATACAAGGAGACAGCACTTCCAGATCTCTCAATGGCATATTAATTAGGGTCCTTGAACAGTACCTCGTTATTTAGATGGAAATGTTTCTTCACCATCAACTGTTTTTCTGACTTGTTTGAGATGTCTTGGTGCAGGGGACAATTTTCAAGGACCAGAATTTCTTGAAATAAAATGCATGAATATGGCAGAAACATAGAGACAGCATTTCTAGATAGGACAGAGCTCGAGGAATCACTTTATGATTAGGTTCTAAGAATAATACCTCCCAAAGTAACAGCATCTTTGTCATCTCATGATTAAATTTCAAAACAATTCTTTTGGGTAAGGAACAATTGGAGTTTAATAATTCAGAACTTTTTTTTCAAGCATTAATGGATATGACAGATACACCGGGACAGCACTTATGGTCATGCTTTTATGAGTTAAGAATAGCTTTATCTTTAAGTTCTGTTCAAAAGTAGTTTCACATTTTTGCAAGTATTCTGTTGTTAAGCATTCAATTCTGTTCATGGAATCCTTGCTTGCTATAAAACACATTGCTTGCCCAAATATTTAAAAGAAATAAAACATGCCATTTCAAAGGGTTCCAGTGGTAAATCGTTCTCACCTTCTTAACATTCCTTGCGCATTGCTAATGTCATACTTGGCTCTTCCCTCAGTACTTTGAATTTTTGGGTTCGGATACCATTGCTGGCACGAAGTATAATGAAATTCATGCTTTTTGCACTAGTTTGGATGAGAGCATTCTAATATGCTACATTGAATTTCACTAAATGACGTGAGTTCTTATGATATCGAAATGTGGAAAAAAAAGAGAAACTTCAGAATACTCCGCCACAGCTAACCACTATTATTTCCCCTATGCGGCATCTTTTGAAGAACGAGACTTAATACAATAGAGCCTATTCTTATTCAATGAAATGCAAATAAGTGGCGGGGTATTCTGAAGTTTAGCCGAGAAAACATTAATAAGGGAGCATAGAACAAATTTAATACCTCGACAAATAGTCATGCCAAAAAACGGACGCAGCATATAATCGTTCTCCATTGGAATACTCTTGCATTGCTTTCAAAGCAAGCATGCTTTTCTTTCAAAGATTGCAAGAAATGGAATGTCAGACAGCAATCCCTCCATGTTCAGTTTTCAAAGCTGAGAAAAATTGTTCATTACATACTTGGCTCTTTCTTTGGTACTTTGAATTGCTGGGCTCGGATACGATTGCTGGCATGTAGTGCACTGAACTTCACACTTTTCCCACTAGTTAGGAATAGAGCGTTCTAATATGCTACATTCAATTAATAACATGAGTTCTTATTATGGGAATGTTAAAGAAAACATTAATAAGGGAGCATAGAACAAATAGTCTTGCCAAAAAAAGGACGTAGCATATGATCATTCTCTATCAGAATATCCTTGCATTGCTTTCAAAGTGGGCATGTCTTTCTTTCAAATATTTTGAGTCATGGAATATCAGATAACAGTTTCCATATTCAGTTTTCAAAGCTGAGAAAAATGGTTCATTATGCAGAGTGAGGTATTTGCTATCCATTAAAAGCTTTGAAGCATCTGAATGGAATACCAAAAGCATTTTACTGCGGCTATTTCGTTCAAATAGAATCAATACCCCGAAAAACAAAAAAGGGTGACAGAATTTAGATCAGCTATTAGCTGAAAATGCCATAAAACCGAAAGGCTAAGTTGCTCTCACCAGTTGCAACTGTGATGGCAACTGCTCCTGCTTGCGGCAACTCAACAGTAAGGTATGTATCCTGTGCTTCAACTTGTCACTGTCACTGGAAGTGAATTGTGAGGATTACTTGGCCAGTTTCAATCACATTCTGCACTGATATTTTTTCTGTTTTCCCTGTGTACGTTTTAGGGAATTCGTAGTGCCTTACTTAGCAAGGTCTCGCCGGCTGTCGAAGGAACTCATTCGCTACTATCAGCTAAAATATTGTACAGCAAAAAATGAGGGAATATCTTGTGAAGATCTATGGCGAAACATTTGTCAGAAGCGTGACAAATGCGATGAACGGATTAAGAAAATAAAAGGAGTGGAATTTTTCTTCTCCACTATCGCTGCACTAGAGAGATGAACTAAAGAGAAGAGCGAAAAGGCAAACAAGGAAAAAAGAAGAAGAGGACTACGAAGACCAGAGCGATGAGGTACAAGAGAAAAGCATTAGCCAGCAATAAATTTCTGGATTGCAGTGCAGTCTGCAAACAGCATCTGCGTATAAACTACCTGTGCATTCGACATTATTACAAACAGGCATGGAAGAAAAAGCTAAGGCACTGCGAGTGTGCAAACATGGGGAAGAAGAGCAATCATGTTCACCATTGTGCACAACACTAAAAGACCATAACAACAACTTTATGCAGGCCAAAGTTGACACGTCTTTTTCCAACAGTCTTCAACTGTTGCAAGATCAACTGCTAGGAGCCCTTTGGAGTCAATTCATGCAAGTGAGGTTACAAGTTGTTTGTAGCTCCTTTACTGCCAAGCTTCATACCAAATTGATACCATTTCTAGTGAGTGCCGGCTTGCAATTCAACGTTTTTGGAATAGAAGAATGTAATTTATCTTCAGACATCCAAAACGCCAGAAAAGCCCTTGCGTCGTTGATTGTAGTAGCAGTCAATGACATTGAACGAGCCACAGCGAAACTTGGTTACGCCCTGTACTGTGGCAAGATGTTTAGAAAGGTGAAGACTCCAAGATATACATATCAGCACTGCTGTTCGGTAAAAAAATGGGAAGCAATGATCAGTACAAAGAAACGATCATCAAGAATCTTAACAAGTTAGTGTAAATTCTTGGTGATAGAGAAAGTGAGTTTATCAAGCAGATGAGTAACAACTATGACTTGATTGAAGTGAATGGAGGATGGTGCTTTTCCATTAACCATAGAAAGTTTGTTACAAATCCTATCAAAGAATTTGATATTGGCAAATAATCTCCGAGGACATTCATCAAGCACGACACACTAAAGAGCCAAATCCAGGATACTTTAAAGAAATATTAGAAAGTGGCCTCAGCCAGGTGGAAATAGCACACTTTTGCAAATATTTCATCCATCTGTTCAACTGCTGCATTAAATAAGACAAAGAAAAAGTCACGTGCCTCATAGGAGAGCCCAACAGTGGGAAAAACGAGTCTTTTCACGCCCTTCAGGCGCTTGATCCCTGCCAGATACATCGCTATGATCAGCAAAAGGCTTTCAACTAGAGCTTGATCAATGAAAATACTAAAATATTTTACCTGGACAAGGCTCATGCCAAGCTGATGGATCCAGACAACTGGAAAATACTAACACAAGGAGGGCTAACGGCACACAACCGCAAGTACAAAACATCAAGAATGGCAGTCATTAGATGTCCAATGGTCATCACCTGTCACATGGACATGGACTTTGGTGCAGAGCACAACACCGCTATGGATGCCCGCTTAAAAATAGTTCTACTTTAGAAGTCTGACCTCGCCACATGTGGCAGGAGTACAAGAATTCTTGCGGACCAATGCTATGGAATGCATCGTCTGGGCATGTAGTCTTGCACACACTCCAGACGACAAATTATCCCCTCCTGTGCAAGAGACCAGTCCAAAAATGGGTGACAACATCGACGAGGAAGAAAAAGACAGAATAAAGGCCGTACAACTGGAGGAAAGCAAAAGCAAACAGGAAGGCAGTGAGCAAGTGGAACCCATTACGGCCATAGAAGACAGTGATGGACAGTGCAAAGGCTCAGACGTTGTCTCTACATATACGGACCAGTGGGGAAAAAGTCTAGAGAGTATCGAAAGCGGAGGTAACCTGGTCTCCTTGCCACTGAGGTCAAACATGTTGCCGACGAAAGGAAGAGCCAAAAAGAGCGTGCTTGATTGCATG
The DNA here is from genome assembly GCF_036669925.1 of Montipora capricornis. Lineage (NCBI taxonomy): Eukaryota > Metazoa > Cnidaria > Anthozoa > Scleractinia > Acroporidae > Montipora > Montipora capricornis. The sequence goes on along the minus strand of NC_090887.1, from coordinate 8,213,827 downwards.
TGCTGGAAGAAAGTAAGGAGTGCTGGATTGCACTAAGTCTTGGAATGATGAGAGGGGAAGATGGCCACCTGCTAGATTCTGTCACTGGCCCTTACCATCCAAATATAGACTGTTCCAAAGAGGAATACCTCTCCAGAACGAAAGAAGAAGAGCAACGACTGCTTGAACAAAAAGCATGTGAGTACTTCAAGAACAAGTGGGAGTTGGAAAAGGAAAAAGAACTCCAAGAGCTCCAAAGAAATGAAGATGCAGCCACAGACCCAGGGATAAAGAAAGCAGTCCATTACATGATGGAAGTAACTGTCGAAGCGCTGAAGTTGAGATTTCAGGGGGAAGAGGTTCCCTGGCTTGCAAAGCATGCACTTTTGGAATGGAGGAAGAAGGCTGTGGATATGCAGTGGGTCTCTCCAACACAAGCACAGCGAGTCAACAGCATCTGGTGTCCCCTACCCTATCCTTGCAAGGAAATCCACTGAACCCAAAGTGCATGGCCAATCATCCACCCCAAAAAGGAAGTCTCAGAAAAGACAGAATCAGCAATCTAGAACTACAGTTCCAAAAAGAGGAAGAATTATCCACTTTTTCAGCCAGAGTCAAGATTAAATGGTGGTTCAAATTTCATTCTCTAACACAAGAATAATTGAATAAAGTTCGCATTTGGTTGAAAAATTGGCTTTCCCTGATATATCTTAGTTTCAATTTTTTCAAAAATTCTTCAAGGTTTCTTAAGAAAACATCCATCCCCAACAAGCAACCCAGTGCCCAAGAAAGGGAGGATAATGGACTTTTTTAGACCTAGCCAACAATAAAAGTCCATGTTATATGATCATAAGTTTTAAACAAATAGAAAAAGAGGATGTTGAAATTTGTTACGAGGTGATTGAAATGAAAAAGAAAAAAAATAATGTTAAATGCAGTCAATTCATTGTACGCCAACTGAGTTCAGTTTGTTCAATTTGATAAAAACCAATGTTATGATAACTGGAATTACTGTATTTACTGCCTAGATATGTTCGCAGTGAATTTGCTAAACTTTATATCATCAGGGCACATAGGAAACGGATAGTTGACAACATAGGCTTTTTGGTTATTTGTATGATGCTGACCGAGGATCAACTGAATTTCATCTGATACAGGTTTAATGTGGGTATCCTGCCTTAAACATTACTAGATTTTTCTATGCTTTACTACATTTTGATCGCAATTTTCTGATCGCATAAGTTAAAAGAGAGTTCAGTTTTAGTCCTTTTTGAAAATGAAAACCTGGATCTCTAAGAACAGCTGTCCAATTTCCGAATTCATGGCAAGCTAGTCCCATCTTCATATATTTAACCTCTTCAGGAGTGAATAGTAGAATTTTTCTTCCCCTCAAACAATCAGGTGTTTCGAGGCCTGGTTATGGCTCTTGAACTTAGTGCGCGTAATGAAAATGTGGAGCTGGCCATCTCCACTATTTGTCGGTAACAGTTGGGTGAACCGTCATTCTTTTCTGAGTGAACCATTTGAACAGTTAAATACTGGTAGGTCATTGGGCGTGAGCCTTTAACCTTGATCAACAGATATACCGCAAGAAATTTTGTTGCAAAGGACAACTCCACTGGAGATACTGTACCCAGTTTATCCTTGCATGCTTTGAGAACAGTCTCGTGGTGTGGCAAGTAGCGTGTAACAACCTCCAGAAGCTCTTCTAGGGTGGCCCAATGTCCCTTGGATTCTAGGGTGTCTGCAGTGTCAAGTTCATTTGTCTATTGCAATGGCATCATGTTTTAGGGACGTAGGTTTCTGTAAACGACAAACCCCTCAACACAACCTCGGATGCTCCGTTTACTTTTCTGAAATCCATCAGTTTGGCAATGGCATCCAAATAATCAAAGCGCCACACGTGCCCAAGTTTCCATCCATCCTGTATTGTATCAACGATTTTGAAGAGTAGATTAGCTGAGCACAAACTAAAGTCAATTATGTCCAGAGAAAGTTCTTCTTTGCCCTTGCAACAGAATTTTAGAAACTTAAGACGATTTGTTGTGCTTTTCGGTCACTCTCGCATCCTCCACCACTCCCTGTTAGCCAAGACAGAAGTTCTTTCATGATTACAATTGAGCGATCAAATGTAGGTACAGATATTGCTGTGAGGATTGAACTTGTGTCATTTTCTTCCTTTTTGGGACTCGTCCCTTCTTGATTGGGAACGTGCTGGGGTTTTCATCAAAATAAATGAACCAGCCATGTTTTCTCTTAACATGTTTTCTGCAACCTCTTTGAGATACGGAATCCATCATGGTTACAATCTTTCACTGGACAATGAAACAAGCCATCTAAATCATCTTCTTCTAAGAGAAGCCTCTTCAGTTTTGGAGATGCATTTGGAGCTTTTGACCAGTCTGTCTCTGTACTACTTCGTTTGCTTGTCTTGAATCTGGAAATCAACGTTTACTTACCTGTGACTTCTAATTTTAAGCATTCAGCGATTCCATGTTGTTCTTTGCCATGCCTCTTGCTTCATTCATAGTTTTCAACGCATGTGTGCAATATTTGGCCAAGTTCATTTTGATATTAAATACTCTTAAAGAAGCCGGTCTGATTGTTCCACTCTGTGGTTGACATGTCATGACCTCCAGTGCACAACACCCCGTGTCCACTGCATTGGGTACACGACAGTTGCATTAACGACAGTTTTAAATGTAAACAACCATTCAACAATTGCACCTAACCCTATCATTGGCACACGGAAACAACATTCTGTGAACTTTAAAGGGAATTGGCTTAAATTTCCTTTGTACAAAGTGAAGGCTCTGGGCACTTTTTTTTTGGGTCGGGATTGTCCTGCACATCCTTAAGATTTCTTTTGCTCATGGGACTCTCTCGTCGTACACACTTTTCAGAAAAAGTACCCCAAAGTAACATTCGAATATTCAGAGGTGCTCATGATGACAACTAGACCATGGAAGGCTACCTGACAAACTAGGGGGGTAATGTTTATTATGAATTGTGTGCATGAATTTTGTTTTTTTGTTGCATGCAATATCTGGTCATTGTATTATTCAGAAACACATCTCGTGGGTTAATATTCTCCTGCTATTGTTAAGAAAAAGTATTAAATAGTTTTAAATGCCATGATCATAAAAAATTGTAAAGCATCCCTTAACTGGTTTTGAGGGGAATCAAGTCATTAACACAGTTTTTATGGTCAAAATGATGGTTAATTTCTTCACTAAATTCTTAGCTAATATTTTCGACTTTGCAGTCATCTTAAGGCTTGTGTAAAGTGAAAATAAAGCTACTTATGAGTTAATATATACAATGAACATTTTACCAATAAGCGAAGCTACCAAACCAAGCAGACCAAGGTGTTGATTAGCGATCATGGACCCAGGACTACAACTTAATCATGAGTTCCCTGCTCTTGAATTCATCCTTGGTGTTAATCTGGGGCTTTAGCTCTCTGATGTGAAGGGCTTCAAGTGTCAGTAGGTAGTACTCTCCGCGTAATGACGTTTTTGAGTATGTCCTCATTCTCTTCAGTGATGGTGGTGCTGTACTGTGACAGATGGGACTTCATTGGATCTGCTCTCTGGATGTGCTCCTTGAAGCGAGACTTGAGATGTTGGCTGGTTTCGCCAACATAGCACGCAGAGCAGCGTGGACACGTGAGACGATAACCAAGCCCACTTTTAAGCATCTTCTCCACTGGTGGCTTTAGCGAAGGCAGTACTGTTTGAGTGTCTTAATGATGGTACACGGCTCATTGACTTTGTGAAGCGTACGTGCATAATCCTCAGTGCATTTTCCTCTATTCTGGATGAACAGAGAGACTTTGCCAGATCTTGTGTTTGACTGGGTTGATGGCTTCTCTGTAGGGTGTTTTACTTCTCCAACGATGGAATCGAGAGTCTGTTTGATTATAGGGTCATAGAATGAGGGAGGGTACTGGTTTTTCTCCAGTATGCGCTTTGCTTTTCTCAGGCTATCACGAAAATTCTGCCATGAACTACATGCGCGGCAGATCCAGTAAATGAACCCAGATACCACTGAACACTTGTACCTCTTGGGGGCTAGAGCATGATAGTTCATGATGAGGCCTGTGTCAGTGGGTTTGAAATACCATGTAGAGGATAGCTTGCCGGTTTCATGGTCGTGGATTAATCGCATGTCGAAAAATGAAAGATTGTGATCCACTTCCGTTTCGATGGTAAACTGTAAGTTCTTGTGTAAATTGTTAATTTCTTCCAATTTCTGTTCCACCTGTGAGTGCTTGATTTCTCTCAAGATATCATCCATGTATCTATCATATATCTTTGCGTCATCTTTAATGAGGTTCTCAAACTGGATGAGCCACCCATTTGCTAGATGTGGGGCAGATGGACTCCCCATGGCCAGACCATCAACCTGTTTCTAGAAGCCATCGTGAGTGGACAAGACCACTTCACATGATGCTACTTTGGCGAGTGTGATAAAGGTTTCTCAATCAATCAGGGGTCTGTGGTCTACTGGAATGTTGTACAGTTTATCGGTACACACCAGGATTGCCTCCATTACTGGTACATTAGTTATAATGATGACACATCAAAGCTAATCATAATCTTGTCTTCTTCAAGAATAACAGTCTTCAGTTTATCACATACTGTCTTGGTCGAGGAGTTGATTTTACACTCTGGAACTACCGATAACCATTCTGCCACACGGACGGCTACCTTGTGGTATGCAGACCCAGGTATAGACAGTACCAGTCCTACTGGGATGTCTTTCTTGTGTACTTTTGCCAGTCCATACAGACGCGCTGGTTGACTACCCCTGGGTATCATAAAACAGTTGTTCGTCAATCTTCCCCTCTTTTAGTAAGGAGGTCAGGATGTTTTTGACGGTCTCCTCCTCTTTGAGAACTGGATGTTTTGCGTTCTTCGGACTGTTTTGAAGTTTTTGAAACTGCGGGGGGTTGATGATCTTGTTCAATTTCTCGTGGTATGTTCCTTTTTTCATAACACATATACCTACTCCCTTATATGTCAACAACTATTCTATGTTTGCACTTTACCCTATGGTTGAGTCACGGAATGTGGACTTTGGACTTCACACTACTGAAATGAACTGGATATTGAGTACGATATTGTAACATAACACAAAATACACTGAAATACTGTGAACTTAGAAGGAAATGGGCTACAAATCATTTGAACAAAGTGTTAGCTACCCAGGGAGTTTAAAAAACCATGGCAGCTACAGCATCGAAAATGTCATTTCAAATATAACTTTCAGCTATTGGGTACTTGCATCAACGATTATTCCATCTTGTTTATATTATTCAATATGGGTGAAGTGTCCTAAAACTGGATTGGAACGAATGGATTTGAAGTAAAGAGTGAGGCCGAAAGATTCACAGTAGTTTGTCCACATTGTTGTCAAAACCTTAAATTTGGTCATTTCACATAATTATTAGTAGCTTTGACGAGTACGGGAGAAAATTGTTCAAAAATGTGTGCCGCATATGCAACACAATCATTCTGGTTCTTTCAACCAATAATACTAGTAATAGCTATTGCTAAGTGCCAACGAGACATTCACTATAATACATAGTTTGCAGATATGTATCAGAGTTCCAAAATACCCAACAGTTGTAATTTTGTTATTTGAAAGTACTGCAACTCAACTTATCTAGTTAACAATATTAATGATACAATAACAATAGAAATTGCACACTTAGTATCTCTAACAACAATGTAAATGTCAACATGTTTTGCAATAATATGGAAAGTACTACTGTATTTTTTGAACGGCCGTAATTTTAACAGGAATATACAATAATTAAGTTGAATTAAATCAGTGCCATGTAAAAAATCGCCAAAGCGTTTTTAGACTTTTCAGTGTGAAACATGTAATGAGGAATCTAACTCTCTGAAAGTAGTTTCACTTGCAGAATTTTTATTTTGCAAGATACAGCCATGAATTAGTATGAGTAATCAAATGGCAATGAGTGAAATAATTTAGGAAATAATTTCACACATGTTTTGTCAAAATTCTAATTGGCAGCCAGTCTAGGACCTGGCTGCCAATTAATAGTGGAAGCTCCTCGATGTTTATCACGCACCCAACCTCTACTTTGCAACTCAGTTGTTGATGTAAAATGACAGGTATTTTTACAGGTCACAGGTCACAGGTCACAGGTCAGGTTTGCAGGTCACTGTTGTAAGAGTGCTGAAACAACCACAACTATTATTTTGGCATAAGATGACAGAAGGAAAGGGTTATGGTTGTTTCAGTGATGTTAAGACAATGACCAGTAAACCTCAGTGACCTGTGACCTGTCAAAATACCTGCCTGATGTGAAATAGAAGACAACATCAAAAAAATGGGTGCGTGCCATGTTATTTAGAATAGTAGCAGAGATAATTGAAATAAATAGCCCGGTCAAACGGATTAAGCTTTTGATAATATAAAATAATGATAGGTTAACAGAGTGCATCAATTAAGTGACTACAACGAACTAGAAGACACAAGCAAACAAGAAATATGAACACACAAGCAAGGGGCAACTTAAAAACAGATGGTAGTCTAGAGCAAAAGATGAATGATGACACATTTCATTGGGAAAATGCAAAGGATCAAACAGCAGTTAACTACATGTATCATAATCTATGAGAAGAGAAATTATAGACCATTTTACTGTTTCCTGGCCTTTGAATGAAAGTGAGGCCGGAGTTGACTTTGCTTTGATAGAAACCTCACTGCTTTTCTTATGTAAATTCCTACTAATTAGCATGAGAACAACACACTGACTTAAGAAAAGCAGTGAGGTTCACTTTCATTCAAAGGCCAGGTAACTAAGCACACAACTGTAAAATGGTGTTTTTAAAGCAAGCACGTGACTTAGATTTAAATTCTTCCCGAATAGAGTTTCAGAAAGCGAATGTTAAATTTACAGTAGTTAGTTCTTGTCCTTGGCAAGTAGTAAGATTTATTGGTAACAAGTATATTATTAACTACGGTGACCTACCAGTGTTTGTTCGATAATTTCCAGATTCATCGGTAGGTCGATCGAATAACGTGAATAATAAGTCGGGTGGCAGGCCAGTAGTCCAAACCAGTGCTCAAACTCTTTCCCCGTTTGCCACAGTAGTCGTTCCATTTTTTATCTTCCTCGTTTAATTTTACGAAGCGTTTCTAGCCGCCATCTTGGTTTCTAGCAAAGAGAGGAGATTGGACGTGAGTGCAAAATGAGTCCAGGTGGTAGGTGGGTGTTAGGGGGGTGGTTCCGACGGTTCTGCCATCACAGGCACCCCAAGCGCAGTGTGCGCGTGGCCGACAAATATATAAGAATTTATACGGGAATCCGATAAACAGCTTACAAAGATAACTATATGAAAAAGATCTCAATTAAAAAGCCTAACCTTATTGCCATTGTGGGTAGCTTCCTTCCTGTGTGGCTATTTTCCAGGTCCGACACGATTTGAGCCATTTTCAATTTCTGGGTTGCAAACGGTTATAAAAATCCCAAGGCCGGAGACTAAATTCTCAGGAGCCACCAATTTGAGTGAAATATTCCTGGATAAAATGTTTCCACGGTCACAATTCCACATCAGAATCAATTGACAAAGATTGAACTTTCATCTCAACCCACCATCAACGCAATAGCAGTCCTGCGAGCAACGTTAGGTGGCAATATTGCCACAAAACAGCTTTCGAAGGAGGCGCTTTATCACTAAGGAAGGATTACGTTTTTGCAAATGTTGGCCGTGTAGCACTTATATTTGAACAGACTTAACTCAAATTACACTCTAATCATTTAAGATTTATCACTAAAGTGGCCACGGCTTCGACCGTTGATAGCAAAATGAGCAAACGATTCATTTGCGGTTCTCGAAAAGGACCTCAAAAATAAACAAGCATTGGAGTCTCTTCTTTAGAATGATTTTGCTAAAAGCAAAGACAGAATTAACTTGACACTGTGAAAAAACATTACGAAACAACTAACAAATTACAAATAAGTACCTTAAAACAAAAGCAAACAAAAACAAAACAAAACAAAAAAATGAACAGATATATACAACTGAAAAAAACAGATAGAGGGGCAAGGAAGGGATCCTTTCTTTTCTTTTAAAGTTACTAAGACTCGTTAGCGAAAAGCCGCTTAGACGTTTAGTTGTGACAGAGATGAATTTTCCATCTTTCTTAAAACGACACTGATAAGAAATCAAACTAAAATGAATGGCTGCATGCATAAGTTGAAGGGCCAATCATCACTGGATCGCCTGCTATAAGATAGGTAAGAGACCTTAACACGAAAGCAAGACAGGCGTCCTTGCCAGAACTGTATACAAGAGGACAGGAGCACAAAAATTATAAACGTTATATATAGAGCTCAATAACTAACGTTATCACTTACCACAGTTTTTGGCCCGGCGAAACAAAAGGCGTCAGGTTCATCAAAAATAGAGCTGACTTTCCGAGAGATTAGTTTTAGGGGGCACCATAATATAGCAGCCATGTCTATGTCAAATGTAGTGGTAGTCTTGACGTCACATACATATGTCCTATTGCGAATTCAGTGTTAGCTCATTCAAGGGGATTGCAGCTCAATTTAAAAGGGTTTTCCAGGTATTAAGGGGAACCACACATCACCGTACAGTGGAGAAACTGATTGACGGAAGAAAAAAATTGGATGAGCAACTTTTATTTAAACCATGGGAGTTGTAGTTCGTTTTAAGAAGGTTTGCAAGGGATTAATTAACGGGACACCACGCAACACAGTACAGTAGAGAAACTGAATGAAGTAGCCGAGACAGATTTTCCGGAAGAAAAAGATTCGATATGTTTTTTTTTTTAACCATAGGGGTTGTAGCTCAGGTTAAGAGAGTTTTTCGAGGGTGTTAAGGCCAGGGGAAACTACGAAAAAAGTGGAAAAACTGAATAAAGTAGAAACATTGTCCGGAAGGAAAAGATTGGATGTATAATTCTTGTTTAATCATGGAGGCTGCAGCTCATTTTAAGATTTCCCACAGATTCAGTTGTCACCTCCATCTTCTAGGTAGATCAACAACTTTTTTATTTAATCATGCAAGAAGAATTGTTGATTGATTCCGGCAAGGACTGGATGCTTTGCGTAAAGTGCAGACTTTGACGATGAGATTTATCATTGCATTAAAAGCGACTTCAATTTCGTAGTGCATGATTTTGCTCCATGAAGTTTGCCTAAACAAAATCGGCCATTTTTGGCAATTTTGCCTTGGTTCCCCTTAGCAAATTCTGGGGAATCCCGATTTTCGATACTTTTGAATCACTTGCCATATCTTTGATTCTAGGACGTTTTCAAGCGGTTTTTTGCCTGGAAATTGTTTGGGAATCGATGCTACTAATTAGTATAATACGACTAGTCTGGTATTTCCTGGCTTTGCTTGCCTAAAAAATCAACCATTTTGGCAATTTTGCCTTTGCCCCCCCCCCCCCCCCTCCCTTAGCAAAATCGGGCCGAATTCCATTTTTCAGCACTTTTGAAAACATTGCCTTCTCTTTGATTCTAGGCCACATTTTAAGCCTTCAATCAAACTCAAGGCTACATTTCGCACCTCACGAATTATTTACTACGAAAATTACCACAGTAAAATGCCACAAAATCAACAATCTGACTCATTTTACTTTGATTACGTTTGATTGTTTTTTTTTTGTTTATTTACTGTCATTTCTTGATTCACGATTTGTACAACATAAGATGTAGATGTGTAGATGATATAAAATCAACAACTGGAAGAGAGAAAATACGACTACATTTTAAAAGAACACACAACATTTACATTTATACGTACAAATAAAGTCAAATTTAAATTTCTCATGAAAGTTTCATGCGTCGGTTCTTCTAGAATTTTCGATTCTATCAGCGAGCCATTTTCTTCTTCAAAGCGCCAGGGGCATCGATTCCGCGTCCTAAGAAAGCTGCCTCCACTTCGGTTTATTCTGATCCGGAGCATACGCATTTGAAAAAGTCGATTTTGAAACTCAGATCTAAAGACTCGTAGACCCAGTCCTCCTGCCGCGGCAATCTTAACGTTGCTATTCCAAGCCCAGAGTGCGGAACCTTTAATGTCTGCGTCTTGCAACTTTTGACCTGTCATCACGAAATTGCGGCCGTCACTTAGCCTACAATTTGATCACCAACAAGGCCTCGGTCCTTTTTTTTACTTTCTACTCGTTCCTCTAGCAGGCGTGATGGGTCTTCCCACAGAAGGCCTTCGTGAGCCTGTAGGACTACTTCCAGATCTCTTCGCAACACCAGGGGAGGAGAGGGACTTGGGCCTAGACGTTCGTGTACCAGAGGGTGAAGATCTCGCACTAGTTTTACTTCCGGTTTTGCTTCCAGCTTTTGCCTTGGTCACTGAAGAGGTGAAAGATCGCTTTTTTGCCTCAGCGGCTATTGATTCGTCTAACTTCACGTCTTTTCCCACAATTAAATTATTTGTAGTTACAAAGTTTATCATCCATTCCGGCATCTCTCCATTATTTCCGGTTTTCTGCTTCTCTTTCTTTGCCGGTTCGGAAGAAATTCCAAACGAGAGGTTGCTAGGGCTTGATGGCGAAGGCGCTGCATTGAGCTGATCCGTG
>NC_090887.1:8195740-8198240 GCF_036669925.1 Montipora capricornis | reverse complement strand
GCTTCCAATTCTAAGTGGGCCCTTTAAACACAAAACAACTTAAGTTTAAGAATACGCTGTTTCTAACGAAGATCCTCCAGCAGTTCTCAAACGAACTTTTTGTTTTCTCAGCTTTTCTTCTTGATATACTAAAATGTTTGGTTTGTCGTGGGGAACGAACTTTGTTATGGAGAACTTATCTTGGCCTTGTAAGTACTTAATGCCGGCTTTTGGTCGACACTAAGTATGCACGCCAAACCATGCAAACTCTAGATTCCAAGCTAACGCAATCCTAACTTCGCCATGGATTTACTGGGTGGGTGAAATGTTTGCATTGATAACAATTAGTTTTCCCTACTGAGTGGAGACCCTTGGACCGAATTAGATTGAATTGGTTTCTGGTCGAATCATCGAAATCACGTGATCTTTGTTTACCCTTCTAGCATAACTTAGCTCTTTTTGCTCCAAACATTCTTGCTTTGCAAATGGTACGACTTGAAAACGCATTATCTAAGCTCCAAATACATCAGCTTGTATTACCAGTCGCTTTGATCGAAGTCCTGATGGTGTTCTTAGCTCGGCTCTCATGATGTTGTTAAGTTCGCGTAACTAAAACCAAATAAAACAAATAACACAGTTAACTCCTTTTTCGGCGACAAGAAGCAGCATCTATTGCCGATACGGTATGTAATGAAGATAAAATTAAGGTTAAATGAGAGGAAGCTGACATCAAACGCACCTCACCCAGCTCTTTTCTAACATTACATCGTTCAAGGTCTCACTCAAACTGATGTGGTGTACGTACAATTTTGTCGTCCTTTTCCGAGACGACTAGAGAGTATTCGCGAGTACTATTCGTCGGACAGTACCCGCACGACGATTGGCCAATTCAGTAAACCGTATTCTACAGAAACACCAGCAGAATTTAAAAGTTTTTTTTCCTTGTTTGAAGGATTTAGTGATGTAAAAAAGTGCTTCGCTCAGAAGCTATAAATTGAAAAGGAAAAATCGCGGGCGGTAACTTTAAAAGAACAGTTTTCCGAGCTGTATGTTAATGAGAGATATTTCAGATAAGATTACAAAAGGCATCAGTCTCTCCTCTAAGACTTGTTTCTCGAAGTATCGGGCCTTTTCGGGCACTAAATTCCCTCTTCATCTTAAAAACGTAGAGATTTTGAGTTAGGACACTAACTTCGCATTTTTTTATCTTGAAAACATCTTAAAAAACCAGTTTTCCAAAACAACTGAGTGGAAGGCAGTTTCCCAAATGGCTTTTCGGGTCAGAAAAGATATCGGGAATTTAGAGGGACGGGTCTCAAGTTCGTCGGGATTCGAGCCCGCGAATTTATGCGAGGTGCCCAAAGCTCTATAGGGTGTTTTCACCTGACGTCACGGCAGCCATGTTGATGTTCCAAAACAAAGAAATGGCGGCCATGATGGTGTTTCAAACTAATCCTCCGGGAATTGAACTCTATTTTTCTACAACTACTTTCTTTTGTTTCAGTAATCCAATATGGCTGTTGGTCACGTAAGTGAAAACGCTCTATTGGGTTTGCAGTTGAACAACCTACTTACCAAATTTTGTTCAAGTCCCGCGGGAAACGCGGAGGTTTGCATTTTTTTAACAAGTGACGATGTGAAAGCAAGTTAAGAGACAGCTGCAAAAAGGGATTTTGTTTTTTGATGTTTTCAAATTTACTGTTTTTAGCATTGCGATGGATGTCTTTAAGTTAGTGAGTATAAATTGTAACATACAGGTTCACATCTGCCAACTAGGTACTTTTCATTCAACCATCATATCAAATCAGTAAAAGACTGATTGATTGATTGATTGACTTATTGATTCATTGATTCATTGATCGATAAATGGATTAATTGAGTTTCTGAACCAGGAGAAGCCTTTTTAGCGGGAAGGGAATCAGTCAATTTTGATAACGACGCGCAGATGGCTAAAGCATCAAAAAACGCTTTCATTCTCCAGGTCTGCCAATTTTACTGTGTGAAACAAATAAAAATTACAAAGCATTACCTCCTCCGCATTCATAACGGTCAGGTCACCAAGAATCTCTCGTCTCCAATCTCCTGACTTTTTCATCTTCATCTAACGTGGAAGTCAAACAAAGATTAGCATGCTTTGCTTATACAATTCTTCAGTTCTTCCAGAGTGCACGAAATATTTTCTACCTACCCGACTCCTGACAGGTGGGGGTGTTCCACTGAAATAGACAGCAAAACATAAAGTTGATGAAAAGCTCTTCAAGAAAACTTCAATCAAGAACAAATGATCGGCGGATCAACCGCACAGGGTTGGTACACTTTTTGTGTCCTAAAATTTCATGATTTTTCCGGACCATGCAAGGCAAAATCAATGCTCAGGAAACCCTGAAATGTATGCGGCACAGAACACGAAATGGAGTGCTCTCGAACAGAGTACAAATAGAAACAATTTTCTTTTGTTCAGTTTTAAAATAAATCTAATTTTCCAGGATTTCCAGACGCCAATTTTACAATATTGGAAATC
>NC_090887.1:8185740-8190740 GCF_036669925.1 Montipora capricornis | reverse complement strand
GCGAAAAACTACCCGTGAAAAGGGCTATTATACCGCAAACGGTTTGGGATATGGTGCTCGAGGTTAGGACACTTTGCGCATGTAAAATGAAGTAAGTGCCGGAGTCGCATGCGTTCATCTGGCCCCAGTTTTTCAACGGTTGGACAACTTTATCCAGTGTATAAGTCGCTATCCAGAGTATATAAATAATATTCTTCGCGCTAAACATTGACAAAGATTTTCGAACAAGCGTTCACTTAGATGTGCTTGGAGCATATGCATATTAACAGTTACACAAGCAAATACTTAAAAATCTATGCACAAATTGAAACTGTTGGACAGTGACTTATCCACCGCTAAACGTAAAGTGTAGTGTTGATTGATGAAATTTACCTTTAAGATAGATCCGCGCTTTAGAGTGCTATTTTTCAAGTTAATAGATTCCCCAGTAGCTGCTAAAGACTGCCTCCTTTCTGCAATTTGGTCCGCCTACAATAAGAACATCGGAAAATCAAAGTTAATTGGCATTAGTATCACGCAACTAGTGGACTAATGCAAATCCTGCATTTTGATTGGCTACGCTACTAGAGGACTATTAGTAATAGTCCTTGAGTAGCGAAAAGCGTGACGCTTTCTTTCGTTTTCTTCCCAAATGAATATTTCTTCAACTTGCATTTGCTAACTTTATTATTGCCTTTTCTGTCCGACTAGTTGGGTGATACTAAAACAATTAGACCCTTCGCCCTCAAGGGCCACCGGTCAATAGCTTATGAGGCTTCGCCTTATGGGCTATTGACCCGTAGCCCGCAAGGGCTACGGGTCTAATTATTAATTAGCCATTTTCTTAACTAGCAAGAGGTTGTGTACGAATTTTTAAATTCGCTTGGATTGGATAAGGCTGAAAAGTGAAGCTTACAAAATAAAGAAGCCTTCAAGCATTAGCTTGAATTCTGGCTCGAGTTTACGCAAGAGAAGTCACAAGTCGGATTTTTAACATTAATGAATATGAAGGAGTCTGGGCGCATAATGGCTCTGTTAATTGGGGACACTACAACTGAAGTTGAAGAACATCAAATCAAATTCAATGTTAGTTTTTGATTAGAGTAGAAAACTGAAGCACCGGGAGAAAAATATCTCAAATCAAAGTAGAGAACAAACAAACGAAACCCACATGACGTCGAATAAGGAAATCAAACCGGGGGCAGATAGGTGCAAGGGCGAGTGCTTTCAAACCCGCCACGTAAGAATGCTTCGTGCAGATTGAAGGGAAATCATCGCCGTCGTCGTCATCGTCGTCGTCAGTCGTCATCATCGTCGCCGTCGTCATTATCGCCGTCGTCGTCATCGTCGCCATCGTCATCGTCGTCGTTATCGTCGCCGTCGTTATCAATATCGTCGTTGTTATCATCATCGTCGTCGTAATCGTCACCATCGTCATCGTCGTCGCCATTATCATAATCATCATCGTTGGCGTCGTCATCATCGCTACCATCACACGATCACATCATCGTCATGATCGTTTGAGGAAAAGAAAATTGCTTCAATTCTTACCCGTACACTGCCAAACAGACTATTGGCTACGCTGCTTATCATGTGAACGGCATGATGCTTCACCGAGGACTGTAACTACAAAAGCAACAGTTGTAAGCAATTAATTGATCATTGGTCAAGGAATTAAGGTGGCTTCCTAGAGTATTTGCGAATACCCTCACTACTGGCACGAGTTACAAAAGGAAACCTAATTAATTTCTCTTAAAGTTTTCGCTGTAGAGATTTTTGGGCGTAAATTTTTGGATTATGGTCGTTACCATGGCAACATCACATCTAATGACAGGCAGATATATTCCTATTTTTGGCCTAAATTTCTTAATATTTATACTTTCCTGCGGTGAATCTTTTTTTATTCTTTGCCACATTATGTAAATGATATTGCCTGACATTTGTGAAGGTCGCTCAGACGCTTTTGCCAACATTCTGTAATTTGTCATTTTTCTAAATATGTTCGATTAGCTCTGGCAGATTTTAACAAATATAGGGTATTTGATAGGAACTGAGCCAGTTAAAAATTACCGAAGGAAACGCAAGAAACCTAGCAGTAAATCTTTTCAGATTTGGTCACGCAGACGTCACAAAATCAGAAAAACACGCGCGATTCGGGTTTTACGCGTCATACTAGTGCCCAGCTTGCGCGCGGCCCTAAAACTCCAGGGAACTCCTTAAGGGAGATAAACTGTGGCCGAATAAGCCACTTAGTTAACGTTTTAAAACGTCCAGACGAATTACGCTTCTGGATCTGTCACTTTATCTGTATAGTTTAGCGTCAAAAGTCCGTCCATAACCCACAAGTGTTGATCTCTCTCAATTGGACTTGCCCCATCAGTTTACCGTATGATCTTAATTTAGAATATGAGTCCCGCCAAATAATGACCAATCAGATTGATGTACGGAATTCTCCTTATTGATTCGGAACCAATTAGCTGCACGAGGGATGGCTCTTGCTATATGCAAAATCATGCGCGGAATTCAATGCCGCTGCGTTTTGTTCCCGTAAAACATCTTGCAGTAGCCGTTCTAAAAATAGACAATACCGTTCCATTTCAGATCGAGACTTCCGGGTTGTGAACTCTATTTGTGGTTATGCTTGCGTCGCTTGTAAAAACCAGCCGTTTCGGAAAAGTCTCGGATTCCTCTTCAATATGAAAAACAGGGGTTACTTAACAAAGTACACCTTCAATATCGCAGCCTGGCAGCCACCCCCTTGCCGCTACAACCAATGTTGATAAGCCCACGTTCGATATGCTTTGTTTCGTCTAGTAACATTGATTTCAGCAGGGGCGGGGGGGGGGGGGGAGAAGGGGCATTTGTGAACAAAAAAGAAAGCTTGTTTTTCATACTTGTGTGTGGTTGTAGTCCGTCCAAAAGCAGAATTGTCTCAACAATTTTGTCCAAGATTATAGACTCTTCCCTGGCAGTACATATATATCTGCATCGTTTTTGAAAAAAGGCATAAACTTTCCTTTCCAGGCGTTCAAATTCTCGGAAGCGGTGAAAGACATCACGAGAGTAAAAGATGGGGAAAGGAAAGCCATTCTCTTCTCGCTTCCTCTCAAACTCATTTCGTCTTTCGTCGCTTCTCACTAACTGAACGCCTGAACAAGGCAGTGAATTAATTAGCTCCATACATCGACAACAGCAGATGCCACATCGGATATTTGCCTATCAATCTGTTGTCTGGGATGCTGTTCCTCGTCTACTGTGCCAAGCTTGTTAAAAGCTTCGATAGCAATGGCTACAAACAGACTAAACGAAGAAACGAGAAAAAATCAGTAACGACTTAAAGATGGATTGAGATTTCTATAAAAACTTAATGGCAAAAAGACGTTAGTCAATTTTTAATTTCCGCTAGTATTCTTAAAGAGAAGATTACATCAGTTTTGAACATTTTGCATTAAGTGCAGTAACACATAACACAAGACATTACTTTAACCAATCACAACAGACGCAGACGATGAAACCAGCCAATCATAACGCAAATCACATACTCGTTGCCGGTGCCAAAGGCGGGAAAATGCGTGTGATCCAATCATAATTGGTTTTCCTTTTGGCTCTGACTGGCCGAGAACGTGGCGCGAAAATTAAAGAAAATTCAACAACCGAGGCACTCCAACAAACGAAGTTTATTTCAACACCAGTGAAACACAGTTGACATGCGCAATTCACGCAAATGTATACCGAATGTGATAAAGAATAATGGAAGATTTGTTGTTTTATACCGGGATCGTTGTTGGATAAAATGTTACTACTGTTTTTCTGGCGTCGCACCTGAGAAGTACGCTCTATTACCTGCAATTTTGTACATTTAATTCATAGCTTGGATTTTCTTTTGGATTCAGAGCCACCTTACATATTCCAATTGTGAAGAGTTGTGAAAGTCAAATCAAAAAAGAAAATTACACACTCACTTCATGACTACCATATTGACCAGAATATAAGCTGCTACAAAATACAGGCTGCTCCAGTTATTACCAGTTGCTTCCATCACCTGGCACAAATATGAATAAGACAAAATAATATTACTTGAATTTCAGCTGATATAAGTGCTTCCACCGTAAACATTAATGGTAGAAATGAAAGGGTGACTATGGCCCCCTATGAAAAAGAAGTTGCCAACAGATAATAAGAGAAAGATGCAACCTCGTTCCCAGGATCTCTCATCAGCCCAGAAGTCTAGGGAGAGGCCCTGGGAACGAAGTGGAGAAAGATGCATTTGGTCGGTTAGGCATATATATTGATCCAAAACTTTGAGAACACGAAGTTTCATGATAATGCAGTTCATCACCAATGGCAAGATAAGTTTACTCCACGCTTATTCAAACAAAGCTCATTCGATAGAGTAACGGTCATCCAATCTGGAGGTCGCAGGTTCAACTCCTCCTCTGGGCAGAATTTTCCTATGTCCTTGTATGGGTTATTTGCACTGCTAGGGCTAACACGCATATGAATTACATTAGAACTTAAAATAGCACTAATGTATAGCTCATAGGTCAGAACATGCCACGGTGGCCTATATCTGCCGCACTCGGGCAGAGTAGGAAAATATTTGAGAGATCCTACCAGGGTTTTCCAGTAGCTTACTGGTAGAGCATCCGAACCAATAATCGGGAGGTCGTAGGTTCGACACCTGAAAAGGAGCACTCGGATTTTTCCGAGTATCCCCGAGTCACAATCGGAAAAATATATCTCTTCATTTCATGCACCGGGATTAACATCTGTGATCTCCCCTATAACAATATACCGAGAATGCACCACTTCGACAAATTTTTTTCCGAGTAATATAGCGGGACAATTGTCCGCTGGATCTTGTTTAATGGCTTAGCTCCCACGAGTCTCCTATAGCTAAGTGATAGAGCATTCAAACTAGTAATAGGAAGAAGGTCGTAGGTCCGACTCCAGCGAAGTAGCACTCGGATGTTTCCGAGTATCCTCGAATCCTAGCTCCACGAGTCTCTTATAGCTCAGTG
>NC_090887.1:8150740-8173240 GCF_036669925.1 Montipora capricornis | reverse complement strand
TTGAGATTCCCTCGAGACCAGTCATTAAGTGTTTACTAATAATTGACAGCTTTAACAAAGCGGACGACGTTTGAACAGTGTAGATCGACGTTAGGAGAGAAAATTTGTTGAGTGTTCCAGTCCTCCACATACCATCAAAGTGGGTCATTCCAAGTCGACGCCGGGATAAAAGCAACAAAGAAATGTACCAACATGTAAAACGTACGTACGTGGCGCGCACAGCATTTTTTTTCATGAATTACAACAACAATTTCCAGAACCAGCAATGAACCGAACTCACCCTTTCCAAGAGGATCTAACAAATTCCAAGCCTTCGCCAGCTCAGCTCTTTCTCTGGATCTCTCTTTCTTCACGTGCTTTTTGGAATAAACCCTAAATTTAAAACACCAAAACAGAGCACGAACATCAATGCTTTTAACGGTTATTGTGCGGGTATTGGTGTCACTTGTGTTTGCCATAGCATCAAATTAATGCTGAGCTACGTTTGGTTCTTTAGTATAATTTATTGTACTCAGACCACCTTCGGTATGAAACTGGGCAGTAGTCTTCAAATATATAAATCACTAGTCGACAAACTGCATTAGCTATCCCAGCATGTCATCACCAGGTATTCCCATGGAAACCCGACCTGGTGACGATGACGATGATCATGACGATGGGACGACGACCGCCACGAGCATGAAGGCGATAATGATGGTGACGATGTTGTTGACAACAGGCCGTTTGCAATGATGACGTAACTTGAAAAGATGTCTTTTTTCGACAGTGGCTCGGAGATACTCGGAAAAAATCCGAGTGCTCCTTTGCAGCCGAGTGGAATCTACGACCTTCCGATTACTAGTTCGGATACTCTACTACTAACCTACAGAAGACTCGTGGGAGGCCATTTCCGAGTTGATGTCTGCCTCCTCTTCAAAGTGAGTGTGTGTGCGAAGTGCTTCTTAAGAAAATTAGCTTTCATTCACATGTAAAGTGGAACTTATTGCCATCACAAAAACATCGTACTAGGACTCGCTTTGAAGAGGAGGCAGACGTGCACTCGGAAATGGCCCATTCTTCGAGAGGCTGCATGATTCCCAGTAGGAAAGGAAAATCGCTTTCATAAAGGATTTTCATAAATCATTCTGGCCTTGTAAATTCAATGACACCATCATGGAAATGGCCAATTAGGACGAAGATGATGGCAATGACGCTGATGACGTCATTTTATGACGACGACGACGATGATGACGATTATGATTACGAAGATGATGTAGTTCTGTTTACAACGTGTTTAAGTGTCTTTCACAACATTCACCCGTTCTGCAAAGTAACTTTTAACTACAAAGAATACACTTACCAGTAGCTATCGACGACAATGGCTAAGAGAATCGCAGTCAAGAAGAAAACTCCAACGAATACGAAGAATCCTGATACAAAATGAGAACTATATGTGAAAATTGTGCTGCGCGCCGTTAACATACCTAATTACTTCACTCTGAATATGGACTCAATTTTTGCCGCATCAAAAGGTGTTTCGTTTTGAGCATTCATTATGACATGCAAGCAAGAAGGCTTGAGGACGAAGCACGGGGCACGGGGCACGGGGCACGGGGCACGGGGCACGGGGCACGGGTCCCCCCCCCCCCTTGGGGATTCTCTAACACATAGGCACCGTCCCAGACCTTTTCAAACAGTGTATGGATTCTAAATTACCACAGTGCTTTGTTTAAAGAAAACTGCTCTTTTAAACCCGATGAAACACTGCTGCTTGTTTTTCAAACAATACCTAACACACAAGAATTGAGCTAAAATCTTATGTTTCTTTAATTTTAGGCAAAACGCAAATTTTAGGGCGACATTTGCCGTTTCTCATAAACACGGTGCTAAATCTATGTAATAAAAGTCAAATTAATACTTTGAAAAGATTGAATGGCTGAAACTACGTTAGCCCTTCCTCAAAGCAGAACGAATGTGCTCTGACCGGCGAAGGGCTAACGCTCGGCAAATCGTCAGCAATTTCAGCTATCTTTTCAAGGTGGCAATTCGATCTTTATCCGTTTGACAAAACCGAATTTTCGTAATGAAGTGAAGTGTTGGTGAACTATCTTGATAGCTATACGTGCACCTCTACTATAAAGAAAGGATGATACATTTTTACTGAAAAAAAAAGATATCTCTTTACAAAAATTGCTTTTGTTTTTCAAATGTGCCAACCACAGGAACCAAGAGACCCTTTGTTTCGACTGTCAATGAGGCTCTGGTTGGCGCATTAGGGATTAAGCATGCGCGTTTTTGAGACGCGGACGGTAACCGGAAGTGGGCTGTTTTCCTTTTTAACTTGTCTTCACACAACCCAAACCTTGCTAAGTATCTTTTCTCCATTAGAGATGATTAGGGCCTGATTACACTAAGAATGTCAGCTCGGTTAGCCGGGCTGAAAGAGATTTCAGCCTCGTTTCTGAAAGAAATCCTCTTGAAATGAAAGTCGCGATTACACGGAGAAGGTTTCAGACCGGAAATTTGCGTTTTGCACCCGGGCTGAAGTCGAGCATGTAATTGCAACAAAATTTCAGCTCGCTGGGCGAAGCGAAGTTTCAGCCCTGGCTGAAAACCCTTGGTATAAAGAGACACCATTGCCCTGGCACGTGAAAAGTTCTCTTCCGGTTGCCGTCCGCGCCTCAGAAACGCGCGTGCTTAAGTTCCCTGGTAATGACAATAGATGACGTCAACCAAAGATTACTTACCAAAATAAATAAAATTCGCTGAGTGTTCTCTTAACGCAGGCAGCATAACTTCCTAGAGTGCCAAAGGAAAAAAAAAAAAGAAGAAAAAAACGAGTTTGCGGTACGACTACACTGAAGGCCTCGTGAAGAGAAGCCTTTGTAGAATGGTCCCAACTCCCTTTCTACTAAGTGTTCGATTCAGTCCCAGAATCAGCGTTTTCCTCGAATTTTTTTTTCTCCGGGGATTCCTGCTTTTTCCTCCCGTCTCGAAACAATGTGTAAAATTATTTCAATTTAAGCGTCTGTATTCCGTAATTTTCTTGACTAGTAAATTAATGACCAAACACTTGGAGTTAACTAAAGCTGTCGCTTACTTTTCATTCAAACTTATTGTCGATCATTGTGGAATATCGTTATATCAAGAGGACTTATTTTGCTTCCGCCGGGAACATTGCCCGTCACCTCTCCCATGGTGCTAAAATTTGGAGAAAAATTAATCATGGAGTTGATGAATTTGGATAAAAAAATCATTTTCACTACGAGATCTACGACGGCACCGTCGACAAAAACGTCGTCCCAAAATATAACGCACAATTTTAAGTCTTTCGCGACTATTCAATCGCGTTCACGTCGCATGATGTGGGCGAAGTATCCTAAAAATGAGTCAAAATAAATTGGTACTAGCGGTTGTGGAGCAAAAAAGAGAATAGACCAATTCGGCTAACTCAATGTTGTACCCAATTCAAATCTTTTGGGAATAAAACGTTTTGTTCCAAGTATTTCCATCTCATTTAAATGTGAATGCTTCATTGTCATGCAAATTCAACACACAAAGAATCTTAACCCCGAGAGATTTGAATTGGGTACAACATTGAGTTAGCCGAATTGGTCTACTAAAGGTTCACATTAGTATACTCACGTTGTCGTCAAAACCTCAAATTGGTGGTACGTTGCCCCCCTTACAAGCGGTAATTTGTGTTTTTAAGCGTGAGATTAGGTCACCATATTGGATGGGTGGAAGATCTGGAACGAACGCCAAAGCGAGAGGGGACGGCGAGAAGGGTTTTTCTCGCCCTCTCTTCCAAACCCCCCCCCCCCCCCCCCTTGAACACCGCCGTTTTGTCACCCGGCCCAGACCTATCCCACGCGCTCGCAATATGGCGTCTGATACGTGTTTCGCTGTAACAACAACATCTACCGCCTGCGAGCAGGCTGGGTGGTACCCTGCGCACCCACCGAAAAAATAGGAAGTTTCTGGATGGGTAATTTTCTTTAACAACTAAAAACATTGAAGTTTAGTTTCCTTGTAGACTGACCGGAAAATTTTCAGTGGATAAAAGGACAAACAATCTCAACATTCCAAATCCAACATGATTAAATGTCCTGAAAGGGAAAAATGCGAAATTTGTAACTCAAGTTTTTACTGAGGTTAGTGGCCATTTCCTAAACGAGCATTTAACTGAAGAAAACGATAGAAAAATCGATTGGGTTCGTTTGGGGCAAAAGACGAAACCCACCACTTGAAAGAAGCACCGCAATAGGCCATTTCCTAGTTCATGTCTGCCTCCTCTTTAAAGCGAGTCTAAGTGCGAAGTTTTTGTAATGGTAATTAGTTCTACTTTACATATGAATGAAAACTAATTTTCATAAGAAAAACTTCGCACTTAGACTCGCTTTGAAAAGGAGGCAGACTGTCCCCTCTCTTACTGTTCCTTCACAAACTTGAGGATTCCAAAGTTCAAAACACCAATCAGCGGTTTCGTTTTTCACCGCTGCCAATGACTGTAGCGGATTGGGTTAATGGAGGGGACACACACACACACACTTGACACATTGACACCTTAAACGCCGTAGGACGCCCCCAATTGAGAAGTAGAATCTGTCAACTCTCACTCCCAGCGATCAATGGGTTGGTGGGTCACGTGATGCAATGTGAGAGGTTGATTCGTCGTCTTCGTGTAGCCGTACCATCCCCCTGAGGGGCGGGGTAGAACTACACGTAGACTATTGATTTCGATCCACTCGAATTGTCGGTTTCTGTTTTCATTGGTGCGTCAGTTATCCTTGCAAAGCTGACTGCCGGCAGTAAAAGCGAGACCGACGATTGAAAGGAGTATAATATTCATTGGTAAAATGTGCGGTAGATTAGATTTTCAGGAGGTTGTAAAGGGGTAGCGTTTCTTTACGTTTACAGCAATAACTCAAATGTGGTGAAGTTACCAGTGTTTGTTGACAGCTTAATATTTTAATTCAATCAGTTTTTGTCATGATTTTTTTCTAGCTCTTTGTTTGCACACAAGAAGTGTTATCATAATACCTACCCCTTGTAGACCATTTCTTCGCCGTCCACGTAACATGGAACAATTTTTCTGTAAAAGGAAAGGTGAAATGAAAGAACGAGATGATTTCAGATGAATGTACACCATTTTTGTTGCTTCTTATATTTGCTTCGCCCTTTCAAGTTTGAACGCAACACTTCTCAGGCCCCTTCCACATCCGGATACTTTTTAACCCGCAATTTTTCTCTATGGATTCAAAAAATTTCACGTCCACACGTAACGTATTCAAACTGAATTTGCCCTTCCACACGTATCCGAATTTGTTCTAGTATCCAAGACTCCTCTGTGACCACTGTCAACAGAGCATTTGCAACAGGATCTCTCCCTCAAATGAAGGATTATCTTTCATTGTTAGTTTGCTCCAAATGAAGTATTATCCTCCATTTAGATTACTCTGTCCCTGGACTTGTAGTAGCAGATAAAAAGCAAAAAAAAAGGAAAAGCAGTCTTTGTACAGGATTTGAACCCGGAGCACCCACTTAAAAGGAACTGTTTTTATCCACTTAACACTAGAGATCAACTGACTGGTAAGTGTGTCGATTATTTACCAAAACTAGTTAGTATCTATATAAAATTGTTGCTGAATAATTGTTAAGTCTAAAGCTTGATTTTAAAATGGTTAGCTTTCTCTTGATGTTTGGTAACCGACATTTTTCACTGTGTAAGCTTGCTTCTTAGCGGGTGTTAATACACGTTACAGCGGAATTTGCAGAAGAAAAAATTATTGACATATTAAAAGAATGACATCCTCGCGATTTGTGATGTGGAAGTCTAGTGGTTAAGTGAAGGGGTTATTAATCAAACGTTCCCAGGTTCGAGTCCAGCGAGTCCAGACATTAAGGTTCGGCTTTTAAAAAATAAGTCCATTACCCATGATCCCTATCAAGCTTTCAGTGTCAGTGTCCAAATCAACGATAACATTTCACTTGGAGCAAATTGACAATTAAGAATAATCCTTCAATTGAGGGAGAGACTTGCGAGTTGGCGA
Organism: Montipora capricornis; assembly: GCF_036669925.1. Taxonomy (NCBI): domain Eukaryota; kingdom Metazoa; phylum Cnidaria; class Anthozoa; order Scleractinia; family Acroporidae; genus Montipora; species Montipora capricornis. Next base: position 8,167,208 of record NC_090887.1, on the reverse strand, counting down.
CAAAAGAAGCGATCGATAGTATTTCCTTCAGCGGCCATGTTGAATATTTACGCGGTAAAGACTGGTTCTGAGTTTGCAAACGTCACCTGATTTGAAAATATCCAGATTCGACCGTCTACACGATTCCAAATTCTTTCCGTATTCAAAACTTTTTACTTTGAAGGGCGGATTAAAAAAGCTGCGGATTCGCCGGATACGTATGGACGGAAGGTAAATCCGCAAAGAAAAAGTTACGGATTCAAAAATATCCGGATAAGGGTGACTGGGCCTCAGCCATTCGTCACCAAAAGCAGGTAAAGATAGTTTTTGCATTCGAAAAAGCCCTTGAAATTCAAAGGAATCGGTTTTGTCTTTATTTTGTGACTGCCATCAACAGAACAGAGCCCGTTGGATTTCCGGTGTGACTAAAAATAGAGTGAAAATGTCCTTCTAAGAAGCTTGTAAGAAATGAAGTGAAAAACCACCGATACAGTCTACACGTACCAGAAGCCAATGACTAGGAGCAAACAACTCCCATGTTGAGCGGCGTTTTCACAGACCGATCTATTAGTAAAATTACCTTTTCCGCAAAAAAAAAAAAGAAGTTTCGGTTCGGTATAGCGCTATGACGTCAAGTTCGTTACTTGTGATTGGTCATCGGGCTCCTGGGGAAGCCTCATTCGCGGGAAATTCAAACCAAAAATAAATAGATCTGTGAAAACGCCGTGACAGGAATACATGGCTGCTGTTCGCTCCCAGTCATGGGCTCTTGACGCACTACCTCTCTTTGAATCACGTCTAGGAGTAATACTTGATTATGAAGTGCGTTCGTTGAGAGAACTTTGGAGGTTAGAATCACTAGACGAGCCGAGATGCCATGAAGACGATGCATTTATGAAAAGAACGTCTATCGAAAGTATTAATATGTGAGGCTTGTGGCATGTGGCTAAAAATGGAAAGTTTAGAGTAAAGAGGTGATGACGTTACCAACACTAAATTGGTTAAAATCTGGAATTTGTTGAAATTGTCTGAGAGATTATTACTAAAAGATGTCTCGTCATTTGCGCATACGACGTACCAAAACCGAGACGCGCATGCACGTATGACGTAAATCAAGATGGCGCTGAAAAAGCAGACGAACGACGAAAACCGAAAACTTGCTAAAGCGCGCCCTGTGCACAGGATCCCCACGTACCAAAGGATACCCAACATTAGAAATTGCGTCCTCCAAACGTCGAACGCAATGATCTTTATTAGTAACGCAAATCTTCTGCCTCAAACAGCAGATCTTACCCATGAGATAAAGTTGTAGAAGATGAATTTCCTAGGGGACCATTACAGTCATAAACATCCATAAGAATGTGAACTCCAATGGCGGCAAACATTAGAACAAATACTAGAACTATAAAAAATAACTAGAAGCAAAGAGAAAGACGTTACTCAGAGAGATACTATCGAATAGGACGTTTTCAACCAACCTCTAGAGACACTAATAACAATAGAAAAAAATGTACGACTTCTGGTGAACGAACAAAAGAAGCTAACGAGAGACCTTTTGTTTTCGTCCACAAGCATGGCGGCATTGGCGGAAATGACGTCACGTGAAAACCTCCTATCATAGGAGAGATCTATTTCTGTGCACGTGATTAAATGCACGCCCAATTCTGAAATCCAACAGGAAGTGTCCCTTTAAGTCTAATCATTTGCTACCTATTTGCAACAATAAGGGAAGGGTAAAGATTGGCTTTATTTTTAGCTTAGGATAAATGCAGCTGTTTATCCGTACTTGAGACGTAGCATTTGGGGGACATTTTATAACAGTATTTTAATTGTTTATATTCCGAGACACGAGTGATGTCGATGGACAAAAGCAAAGGGAAACTGAGTCGTGACGCTTATTGAATCCGCGTGCTTCTAATGAACTGCATTCCAGTAGAGCGACTTTCATATGACCTTGAAAATTAAACGTAAAAACAGAACCGAAACAAAAATGCAAAACACTTAATTGGCTTATCGAACAAAAAACAAACGAGCGCGATTTTTCATTGGCTTGTCGAACGCGAATGCAAACAACGTCATCTCTCCATAGAACTTTCTGGAAAGCGATCGGCATTTCGCTTTGACGTCATTTGAAATGCCGTAATGTGATTGGGCAATCGACCTGTTAACTGTCCATATTAGGAGATTCCTTGGCGGGAATAAGGAGAAGCTTTGTTTTGATCTTGCCAAGCATTGGTCCGTGAAACAAATTGCGAGCGATTTTTTAAGGTCACACGAAAGTCGCTCTATCTGTCCTCTATCAGACAAGTACGAATCTTGATTGACTCTGGGTATAGCGAAAAAGCTGGCCTTTGGGTCTAAAAGGGGCTGTACCACGAAACTTTGCTGAATTCAGAAGTGGTAACCAAATCAAGGGAAACGTAAAACAGTACACGAAGAACATTAAAATACACCAGGAGCATCTGTCTCCACTAATTCCCTGAGTCAACCATTTCCCGAGTAAATTTATTTTTAGGAACACTTACAGGTTTTCCCGGTGAAAAGTATCATATTTTCCATGACGCTGAGATAGCTTTGTTTTGATTGGCTTTTACAACAATGAGAGTGCTGAATCTCCCAAGGGAGATGTTCTATAAATAAATCTACTCGGGAAAGGGTTGATTCCGAGGCCAAGTATGGAAGATAGAGGTTCCCTGTGGTGAGTTTCTGAATACACTAATGATGATACCTTTGAAAGTTGAAACCCTATCGTCAGCAATACCTGAAAAACGCATTAATATAAACTTTTAAGTGGGTTAAACTAAGGAACTATCCTCTTAGATTGTTGGATGTATCGACAAAACCATCATCTGTTTAAAAAAAAACAGATAGTTAAGTTCAGCAATCGAAGAAAAAAAACAACGCTACGTATCCTTTTTTCTGTTTATAAGTTTCTTGGGTGTCGCCATTTTGGATGCAATAACGCGTTACGCTTGCTTTTGTTCTTTCACAAAAACAAAGTTCTGTCTGAATATGCCGCCAAACCCGTTTCCAAATTACACGCATACCACTCCAAGAGCTCCCCTACTTCCATTAACGTTCGTCATAATGAGGAATACATGAAGTAGCTTAGGTAGCGGTGATACGTGAAGCCGCAAGCCACTAGAAACGAGGGCGCAGGTATCCAACCTTTCTTTCCTCCCCAGTTTCTCCGGCCGTGTTTCTGCTTTTTGAATCCCACTTAGTTCGACTACGCAATCGAACTCCTACCCCAGTCTAAAGCCACAGACACCCGACGAAAAACCTACATTAGCTGCACCGGCATTTAACGACCCGTCACATTTGCGAATGATAAAGTTTAAACTCCTCAGTAGATACTCACATTAAAAATATGTCGAATGTTCTTGACTTTGCATAAAATAAGAGCTAATCTCAGGGATCTAAATATCTGTAGAATATACTGTGAAGACAAAAAAGCACAAAAAAAAAAACAAATTTTTAATAATGCATTTTTCAAGAACATAAACCATAAGTCTCGATCTGCGATGGAATTCAGCTAATCAGTTTAAGAAGCGTTGAAGTCTTCGGCAACAACAACGCAACAAAAGAATAGCGAGTTTAAGTAAGGAGAACGGCGACAGCAAGGATAGCGTCACCTCTAAATATAACTTCGCGTTATTGTAATCACTTCGTTACTAGAGTGGTTTTCAATTGAGTATCGAAGGTAATTAGTGAATTACTTTGGTTTATGATTACTTCACTCAGTGATTGGTTCAAACTTCTCGCGCGATTTTTTCAACCAATCAGGGCCCAGTTGTTCGAAAGCCGATTAACTTAATCCAGGATTAGCGTAAACTTTGGTTTCGTGTTTTCAACTTTTTGGTAAAAGTTTCCTTTGCTTATTTTTGTTTTCCAAGATTGACTTCCTCTGATGTAAAGTTTCAGCGAATATCAGCGTCGAACAGCATTTGGGAGTAGAGAAATAAACTCCTTGGTTAATTTTTAATCAGGGATTAGCGTTAATCGGCTTTCGAACAACCGGTATAACCAAAACCAATCGTGGCTCGCGCGTGCACATTTTCCCGCGCTTTGTGTAGGCTACGTGTAATTACTTCTATTGATTGGTTTACTGGATTGTCTCTGACCTTTTTGATTGGCCAAAGTAATTACTTTGGTTTTGGTTTTACTACACTCAATTGAAAACTGCTCTATTTCCACCTTTTTTATATGGCAAGGGTGTGGTAGTTCCTCAAAAATGACACTCGTCGAAACAGCACTTAAATTAGGGGAGAAACTGAAAATTCATCTTCAAGTGCTGACGTCCTTCATAAAACATCAAATTTGGCTATTTCACGTTGTAGTTTTGCTGACGACGGCAAAGAAATGGACAAAAGTGAAAAACGCACGTGCAGAGCATGCAAACCTATTGTTTTACGACAGCGACGTCAACGAAAACGTCACCTCAAAATATAACTTAACACTATCGTAAGTTTGTTGCGGTTAGGCCATCTCGTTCGCGTCGTACAATGGCCGTATTTATACTTCAGGGCCCAGTTCCTCAAAAGCCGATTAACGCTAATCTAAGATTAAAAATTAACCAAGCAGTTTATTTCTCTACTCCCAAATGCTGTTCAACGCAGATTTTCGGCAGAACTTAACATGAGAAGACGTCAATCTTGAAAAACAAAAATAAGCAAAAGAAAGTTTCACCAAAAAGTTGAAAACGTGAAACAAAAGTTTACGCTAATCCTGGATTAAGTTAATCGGCTCTCGAGGAACCGGGCCCAGGACGTCTAGGACGTCCAGACGAATTAAACGTCTGGCCGTAAGTGCAATTAATATAAATATGGGATGCACTTAACTTCGATGGCTAGAAAGCAATTCATGATTTTCTTCAAAAGATAATGGAAGATATTTTATACTAGACGGCTTAGAAGACTAAGACGTCTGTTACGCGACGCACTTGACTTGAGACGCTTAATTCGTGTGACGGTTAATGCGTCTGAGACGTCTTAGGGCCGATTTACACGGTACGATTTTTGGCGCGTGCGACAAGCTTACGACAGGCCTACGACATGACTTAAGATTGTCGCAGCGTTTTAAAACATGTTTTAAAATGCTACGACATTTTTCTGAAGTACACGTCAATCTTAAGTCATGTCGTAGGCGTGTCATAGGCTTGTCGCATGCGACAAAAATCGTACCATGCAAATGGGCCCTAAGGGCCGATTTACACGATACGATTTTGTCGCATGCAACAAGCTCACGACAGGCCTACGACGTGACTTACGATTGTCGCAGCGACAATCTGCGTACACAATCTGACGTACACTATAATCGTAAATCATGTCGTGGGCCTGTCGTAAGCCGTTGTCGCATGCGACAAAATCGCTCTGTGTAAACGAGCCTTTAGACATCCTCTAGGATCAGCTAGTATAAATACGGCCAATGTGGGCGAAGTATCCTAAAGATAAATTGGTAAGAGCGGTTTCGCAGTAAAAATAGAGAATTATAGATTCACATTTGTGCGCTCGCGTTGTCGTCAAAACCTCAAATTTGGAGATTTAACGTGGTTGTTGTCCAGAGTACAGCAAGAATGTGCTAAAATGTGTGACGTTCTCGTTGACGACCACGTCGTAGATCGTAAAATCAATAATATCATTGGTTAAAAGGGGAAAAAATAATCGTGCTGCACGTGCGGCACGCATTTTAGGAAATGTTTTTGCAGTGCGTTGCATAGAGCGAGTTTCAATTGAGTGTCGTAAAACCAAAACCAAAGTAATTACTTTGGCCAATCAAAAAGGACTGAGACAATCCGGCAAACCAATCAAAACTCGAAGTAATTACACGTAGCCGACACAAAGCGAGGAAAAATGTGCACGCGTGAGCCACGATTGGTTTTGGTTTCACTTCTGATTGGATGAAAAAATGGCGCGAGAACTTTGAACCAATCACTGAGTGAATTAATCATAAACCAAAGTAATTATCAAATTACTTTCGACACTCAATTGAAAACCGCTCTAACAACCGACGTGAAATCACCAATTTGAGGTTTCGACGGCAACGTGAGTATGAAAATGAGAACCTTTCGTTCTCTATCACTACTCTGAAACCGTTTGAACTAATTTACTTTTTAGGATGATTCGCGCACATTGTACGACCTGAAAGAGATGGAATAATGGCGAAAGACTTACGAGGCGACTTGTCGATGCGCTGTCGTAGATCCACTATTACTGTACCTATTTTTAGAACGGCCACTGTCAGATTTTTTGCGGGAAAAAATGATAGCGGCATTGCGTTTCGTGCCCGATCCGTGATTTTGCAGTTAGCATGCACGTGCAATCCCTCATGGGGCTACTCATTGCGGGCCCATCATAAGCCTTGTGGCCATTGGGCCCAATATGATTGGCTACTCAATTTGGCAAAACCTGTATTCTAAATTTGGATAATCCCGTAAAGTAATAAGTCACAAAGAGAAATCGAGAGACTTCTGGCTAATGGAGTTCTGTCAAAAGATGATGCGGACATTATCGTAAAAAAAATCCAAGTGCTCCAAAAGCAAACACTTCATCAGATACTTCATCAGTTACTCGACCACTTTGCTAAATGAGAATCTTGTGACAACACCATTTAACCTGGCTTCGGTGAGAATCGTCCTGTAAAGACCCTCAATATTTCGCTTTCCATGTGTTTCCTTTTGCTGTCATTTCACTCACGACCGAGCTACAATAGTTGGAAGCATGGGTCCCTTCCTCATTTACGTCAATAGCTGCGAACTTCACGCGGGAAGAAAGAATGCACTTACCACTCCAGAAAAGCTGGAAGCCAACAGCAAAATGAAGTCCATAGTAAAGCAACAGACGAGAATAAACTCCACCCTGAAAGAATTAACAATTTTCAAACTTCAGGAAAAAATCTAAAGCCCACCTTACACCAGGGAATCTTTCGAAAAGGAGACATCTTTGAAAAATTCGTTTCAATCTTCCGAGAAGCATTGCGGAAAGTAGAACGGCCTTGTATTTCTCGAGACGCCCGCGCAAACAAAAAAATTGTTAGAAATTGTCCGTCTATGATATGTTATAGAAAGCAATAATTTTTCATGTAACTTGTGTCAAAAAAAAAATTAATTGCAAATTAGAATAACCAAAAATGATATATGAAATGAACCTTATATTGAACTGAAGATATGAAATCAATGGAAGCTATGATCCTCTCAGTTATGAACGCAATTTTAGCACTTGTGTAGAGAATCCTGAAAATTTCAGGACTTCAACGGGGTTTAAACCCGTGACCTCGCGATCCCGGTGCGACGCTCTAACCAACTGAGTTATAAAGCTACTGATGATGAAATGGTATATGAAATGAATCATATATGAACTGCGGATATGAAATCAAGTGAAGCTATGATCTTCGCAGTTATGAACGCAATTTTTACAATTGCGTAGAGAAGCCTGAAAAATTCAGGACTTCAACGGGGTTTGAACCCGTGACCTCGCGATTCCGGTGCGACGCTCTAACCAACTGAGTTATAAAGCTACTGATGTTGGGAGATGGTCATTTTTGCGTCCAAATGTTCCCGTAATGAATAAATCAATGAACGACATGATATATAGAGTGAATCATATCTTGAACTGCGGATATGAAATCAAGTGAAGCTGTGAAGTCCTGAATTTTTCAGGATTCTCTACGCAATTACTAGAATCATAGCTTTCACTTGATTTAATTAGAATAGTAAGATCTTACATGCACCAATGAAAAGCGATCCTTAGATCGCATGACTTTATTCGCTCTTACCCATTCCACAACCCTCCCTCAGTACTTCTGGTCCAGAAAACAGGCCAGGTCAGGAAAATTATGTGCACCACGAGATCAAAGAAATACAGCAAGAGACAAGAAAAATTGACAGCTAAGACCAATGGATGAACACTAGTCAGAGAACAAAAAAGATAGGTTAATGTTTACCCGGTATGGCTGCCTCGAGTGTAACAAGCTAGCCAAATACACCTTATTCCAAAATGGCCGCTGATTTATGTGGATACAAATTGGCCCTTGTTGCCTCGTTCAAAATAAAATATTCTTTTGAATTTTAAGCTTAAGAACGAGGCATCAAGGGCTTTTTTGAATAAAAACAAAAAAATTTAAATGGCGGCCATTTTGGAATAAGGTGTATAGGAGTCGACAACTCCGCTAGCAAATCATGGAGTTATCGTTTTCCAAGACCATCTATAGAAAGAACAGCTTTGCCCCAAGTATTGTGCCTATTGGCGCAAAACAACGCACTATGTTTCCACTTGCATAACAAATTAGGGAACTTAAACAACAACAACTGCGGCGGCTGCGAGAACGCCATGAAACAATAGGCTTACGTACCTCGACACGTTCACACTTGGCGGTTCAAAGAAAATAAGAAACGAATGCAACAGAGTATTGCAGATGACGAGTCGACGAAACCAGGTGTTGTCCAAGATATTAAAGCATCTGTAATGAAAATGAATCGCGAAATTGTTAAAGCTATTCTTGTATTTCCCAAATAATGCGCGCAATTTCGTTGGTCAATTAACGAGGCCGTTTTCTACAGTAAAGCCTGCTTGAAGGGGCTATGTCATGTTATTTTGGTAATGTGGAATTCATTTACTGACATATTATTGTTACATCAACATCACAAACAAGATGATTCTGGGCAAAAACGACCTTTATCCAGGCGAGAAACGTCGGGACGACTTTTTTCAAGATCCGTTTTCAACCTTATCCATCTGTGTCCATACATGCTTCTCTTTCCTTTTACTGTATTTATTTTACGTTGTTCAACAGTTTTAAGTGGACAGGTTCTTGCGGCAATGTTTCATTCGACTTTTTGGGCATTTTGGGTGTCACGAAATTACATCATTTTGCGTGACATAGCTCCTTTAATGGTGTGCTCTCCTGTTCAATTGCATTGTAAAGAATTCATTTTGCGTGACATAGCTCCTTAAATGGTGTGCTCTCCTGTTCAATTGCATTGTAGAGAATTAGAGATTGCCCACGTTGAACATGGACGCTGAGCGAAAACGCACAAATCCATATGGCACGTTTTCAAATGAAAGAGCATCCGCGTGGGTGAGTTTTAATGAATTAAATATTCTTTAAGTGGTAAGAATTTACCTTTGGGACAGTCTGGGCTTGAAGTATGATCGAGCTTTTCCATAACTTCCTCTAAAAGAAAATTCGGGAAAAAAAACCGTTACTTTCTTAAAATCTGAATAGGTGCCACGTTGTCTGATGGACATGATGTAAATGCACGACTCCGCAAACTGCTTCGCCATGTAAAACGATTTAGAACAACAATGCAAAGACAAAAAGGGGTTTTCTATCCTCTACTAGCTTTGCCATAGGACAAATGGCGGTCGCTTTTGTTAAGTTACAAAGGAGTAAACCTTGCAATGCTCTTTGCTTGACAAGGACTTCAAATGCTACAATTATCCTTCGTTACTTTGTAGAGCAACTGATTCGCGTTTTATGTTATTCACTACTTCCACAATCCCATAATACACCTCTATTACCCCCCAAAACTTTTGAATAACCATTATTTGCAATTATTTCTCCTGGGACAAGAGAAGTTGAAAATAATGCCTATGCAGATTCTTGGGGGGTAAAAGAGGTGTATTATGGGATTTGAGACCACACGAGATGTTTCCTTACGTTTTACACAAGGTATATTCCCAATCCTTTACCGCAATGAGTTGCACGACACAAAAAATCCTGGCTTTTGAAGATAGTCACCCACTTCAGAAGGTAACAACTTCTTCGTTTTGGCACAGATCTGGATAATTTAGGTCTGAGCACAGATTTCAATACGTTTAGCATTAGGTTTTCACGTGACGTCATTGCCGCCATGTTGGTGGACGAAAACAAAAGATCTCTCATTAGCTTCTTTTGTTCGTGGACCAGAAGTCGTACATATCTGTATTGTTATTGGTGACTCAGTCTAGAGTAGCACAGAGGTATCGAATCTCATATGAATAGACCTTTCCAAGGTAAATGATGCCATCTTGGCTGGGGCGCAAACACGGGTAAGATTACGGTAAATGTATGGAATTTTGAGTTTCCTGGAAAAGCAGGATCGAGAATCGAGTATCGAGTATCGACGATCGGGATCGGGGATCGAGAATCGTGGACAAAAATAAAATATAATAATAATAATAATAAATATAAATATAATAGGAAATAAAAAAAAAAAAAACTAAAAGAAAAACAACAGAAAGTTGTAATGTTGAACTTTCCGTGAGTTTCGCGTTAAATCCTTTTTTTGTTTTGTTTTTTGAAGGGGAGGCTTACTTTATTTAGCAAAACGCCAGGAAGACATCGTGAGTTCTGGTTTGCATCAGCCAGCACGTCTTGCCATATACATTACTACATCCTTCAGCTCCAACGGGGCCAGAGCGTCTGTTGGTAATTACTAGCCCGACCCCTGCTGAGACGTTGCGCGCGATAGAGTTCACTTCCCGGTTCACTTCTCTCATTTTTATGCTGTTTTGACGCGTACGAGCTTTCTTTCAAGTTGAGATTTTTCAGATTTTGTGACGTATTGTCTTTTGAAGTTTTGTCTTTTTTGAAAGTACGAGTATGGTTCTTAAATTTCCACAGCATCTGAAATTTACTTGTTGGACCACAAGCGAGCCAGTCGTATTGGATGTTTCAATGTTATTTTCGGCTATTCGCAGAGCAGTCGTTACTTGCCTGATCCATACCACAGGGAAGTAAACAATAAAGACGCGCTGTGAACTGAGCGGGGCCGTACATCGTGCAACCGTGAATCACTTCAATACCTTAAACGGCATGCAATTCTTGCTCTTGCAAGCGGTTCTCCGCTCCGTGCAGAAAAGCAAAAAAACCATTATGCTAATTCTACTTCATCTTCGCCCTAGTCTCTCCTCCGTCAAACTAACGCCCTTCTCCTCAAACAGCTTTACTTGTGACTGTGTCGCTTTACTTGTGACTGTGTCGCTGATCAGTCGTAGATATGGTTTTTGGCGCAATAGTAGCAGGTGTCGGAGCTTTAGCCGGGGGCGTTGGATTATTTCGAGGTGCTTCGCGAGCGGGAAAAGCTGCTCAGACAGTGGCACGTAGCACAGACAGGTTTCTGGCATCCATCGCTGGCGATGTAAAGGAAGTCAAAACAGTGCTGGTTACGGAAGTATGGCCGGCCATGAACGTAACACTGATGAGGTTCAATGGCGTCCTACTTGACGCTCAACGATTCATCGAGACCGGAACATTTGCAACTAAAGCCTTAACCCTACTAATACTCCTTTGCAGTGTGCTAGTCTGCAAGTACATCACAACGACTCCGCGGATGCCGACGAGAAGCCGAAAGAGACGTTCAGTGACCTTCCAAGAAGTCGCCGTTCAGTTTGTTAGCTGGTTGTGTCTGCTGATGGCGGGAGTTCTAGTGTGCCATCTCATAACAGAGATGAGGCAAATCACTTCTCCGCCTGGAAGTATTCCATTTATCTTCATCATTCCATCGTTCTCGATGTTGGTGGTCTGTCTTCAATACATCAAGCATATTCTGAACGCCTTTCTCAAGCTTGTCATTCTAATTTGTTATTGTATAATCGGTTTTCCTATTGACAAGTTTAAGAGCCCAGCTGAGAAAGCGTCTCGCTACAGCTTTTCTGTTATATTATCTTGCCTCCTTTTCCCTGCCGTTATTCTGTCGTACGGGTTGATTCCATTCTTTGCCGCGCTCATCTTAAAAGAGCTATTCAAGCGTCAAAGGCCTTTGTCTGAAAAGATCTTTCTTGTATACATTTACTTTTACATCACAGCTTTTGCTATTTACTTTATTATGGAGATTGTGATGATCATTATTCGCGGACTGTGGGCTTTCTCGGCGAGAAGAAGATATTTCCAGGGCTACCTGAACAATTAGAAACAGTTGTTCGCGTACGACAACGAATCCTTCTCGAACTTGGTTTACCGCCGTTCATGTGGAACAACGCATCAAAGTATGCATTCAACTACTACGTCTGATTTCAGCTATAGTTTGCTTTTCTGGATAATCAGGATCGAGGATCGAGGATCGGAGATCAGAGATCAAGGATCGAGGACAAGCTAACTAAAGTCTTTTTCCTTAAAATAAAACAAGAACAAGTCCGGAAATCAATTGTGTACACAGAAATTGAGACAATAATCCAATCCATTGTTTCACTTTAAAATTCCGATTTTTCAGAAAAGGTAAACTAACGTAACGTATGTCAAGTGTACTCTTCAATCAGATGCAGAATCTTAATTAAGTGTGAAGTAATTTGACCGTGCACAGAACTGGGGCCATTTGAATTTAACCATGCAGAGTACTGGGTCCTAAACTGGTGTTCCAGGAGACGCCATCTTGGAAAACATTGGTATAATATGAGTCTATGTGTGAAGTTGGCATGTATTAATTATTATATTTTTATAGTGCAATACCGCTACAGCGTCCCATCTGGTATTCAGTATAATGTAAAAGTTGTTTGAATAATTTGTAATTCAATTTTGGCAAAACCAAAGCTGGATTTTAAGCGAGGAGTAAACAAGATAATCATCTAGGTTTGTTAAGTGACCTTTCAGCTGTCAGTTGAATTCATTTTTTTGACTGATATTTTCAGAAAACTCCTCAGCGAAAGCTACAAGAAAGAGAATAACATTGCCAGTTGTAGCAATTTTTTTTTTACTAGAAAGCATTGTGTCGTAGCTTGTAGGTTCAGAAAATAAGCTCGCGCACGTACATGTAGCTAAACCAAACGTAGTATTTTCCATGCGCGTTGTTTCGAAGACGTTATCAACTTCTACTTGTGGAGTACCAAGATTTTCTGACGTCATTTACTGGAATTACACGTTGTTGTTGTTGTTATTGCCCTGTTAAGTACGCATTGAGAAGGACTCTTCAAGTTTCAGTTATGGTATATGAGGTGATGTTTATCAGAGTCCGTTCATCAGGGTCCGTGTAACCTTTGCTTATTCAACTACACGTGATGATTTCGTAGTATTTCACTTTGTCGAGTAAACGGTAAAGAAGGAGCAATGTAGTCTTTCTTGAAAGGTACATTAGAAACGTTCCTGTTTAATTAATTCTGTGTGGTTCCTATATTTAATACAGCTCAGATGACCCCCCCCCCCTCTTCGTCTAAACATTGATAAATGCATAAGAAGAGATGGATTTCCAACTTTTGCCACTACTTTGAAAAGTTTTATTGATATCATTCATTAAATAAGGCCATCAAGGAAGGTACGATGTCTGTAAATTCGAATTTTAAATCTTCTCATGTGGCTTCTAATTTCAGGGCAATTTGCATGATTTGATTAGAAGGGTTTGTATGAAATTTTAAAGATTCGTTTATGGTCGTTGTAGCCTGAACTTGTTCTTTATATTTCATGAAAATAATCTCAGTATAAAAGTCTTTTAAAAGACACTTTCACTGTGGAAATCTGCCTCTTTGTAGCAATATTACTGCGGTTCAAAGTCGGCCAAAATCCAATACATTTATTGTAATTTTACCCGTGTTTGCCCCCCCCCCCCCCCTCCCCAGGCAAGAAGGCGTCATCATCAACCGTGGAAAGGTCTATGGACCTCTTTAGCTTCTATGTTTTGTTTTCTCATTTCAGACCACGTAATGTTACTCTAAGGATGAGTTTTTCCAAATGTCGTCTTATGCACGTGCATACGTGTCCAGCCATAACTTATGCAAAAACAAAAGGAAAATTCCCTTGGGAACATCACGTAGTCTGAAATGGGAAAACAAAACGTTCAAGCTGAAGAGGTCCATTATTCTTTGTTTTAACCTTTGAACTTTCTTTAGGTAAGAAATCAGTTTATGTCACGTAATCTTACCGGAAGGAAAAGTAGGTTTCAGGGGATGTTATCTTATGTGAACCCTAAAACCCTGCACAAAATTTAACTTTTCTAGCTTCTTGTTGTATTAAAACTCCCCCTCCCCCACCCCCCATGGCATGATTGGATCATTTGAGCTTCTTCCTGAAAAAAAGAAGAACATTATGTTGGGTGGGGTGGGGTGAAGGTTTTGGGCTTAACGTCCAAAACAGTCAGTGGTAGGAAAGGTCTAAGATCTTTCTCTCCAGGAATGTAAATTCAATAAAATAATGAGTTACTCATTAAGCAATACAATACCTTCAGCCGTCAATGCAAGTGACAACTTACCTTCCTTTCAATGCATCGTCAATGTGAGCTGCAGCCAACTTGAGCTCCCTGTGAGAGCCTTGCAGGTCTCCAAATTGCTGAGTAAGAGCGTCACTCTAAAATAACAGAAAGTAAATACTATAACAAAGATACCAGTGACATCACCCATTGTTATTAATGTGCCAACCAGAGTCTCTTTGGTGGTGGAAAAATTTTTTTCAGTGATTGGGATGTTTTAGCAACAAAAAGAATATTTATAAACACAGATATCTAAATCCCATTGAGTTTATTTTATTTTAGTACTAGCAATAGAGGTAGTAGTAGCAGTAGCAGCAGCAGTGGTAGCAGCAGCAGCAGTAGTAGCTGTAGTAGTAGCATGTGCAGGAGTTGCAGTTGTAGGAGTAGCAGCAGCAGTAGTAGTAGTAGTAGTAGTGGTAGTGGTAGTGGTAGTGGTAGTGGTAGTGGTAGTGGTGGTGGTGGTTGTGGTGGTAGTGGTGGTGGTGGTGGTGGTGGTGGTGGTGGTGGTGGTAGTGGTGGTGGTGGTGGTGGTGGTGGTGGTAGTGGTAGTGGTAGCAGCAGCTATTTACTGCAAAACCTTCTGACAACCCTGATATAATATCTTGTAAATACAATATTGGTTGAGTATCTACATTTTCGTAATGTTCTTTTTTATCCAAATTGTTGTGACTTAGAACAACATTTGAAGGGGGGAACAATGCAGTTTCAGTAAAATAAAGTCAGACACACGACCCATACTTCACAAATAATATGCATTTGTGGAAACATTACTCTGAAAAATAATATTATTAAAAATACAGTGTACAAAAAAAACAATGATCAAGTTATTAATCGAGGAATCTTCCCAGCAGATGCCCACTTCAAAATTACTTTTAACACCAGGAGGGAAAAAATTGGGAATTAAAACCTACTTGACATTTCAACATATTATCAATTAAGACTTTAATAAAATCATCTGCCTTAAGAATTGTTGATTACGTGTATACTTTTGTAGGTGGCCTAATAAGTTTGAATCGAAAGTCTTTAACATTTGACCCCGGAAAATAATGATATGCGATGTGTTTGAAAGGCTTTAATTAAGTTACTTTGAATGTTGTTGAATGTCTAGTCTTAGTCGAGCAATTCAAAGCTTGCGTAACAACAAACAAAAATTTCCTCACCCCATCTGCTTGTGGAAATAATGCCAAAGCCGGCACTAAGAAGCCAAACTGTCCAAAGTTTTCCACGGACGAACGCCTTTTCAAGCTGCGAAACTTTGCTCTAATACCTTGCACACGGGGAATGGAGTCTTTGTCCGACCCCGCATCTGACGAAGACCGAGATTTCTCAACAGTATCATCGTTTGCCACAGCCGGTCCTTCGCTTTCCAAAAGTACCGTGAAGCTAGTAGTTCTCGATCTTTCATCGGTCACTTGGGACACTTCATTTTTAGCCATTACAACCTCCTGAACACTAACAACTTCACACCTCTCAGTTAATTAATGGAATGATGTCATCTTGCAAGTAGCACAACCTTGCAAGATTGCATAGCGCATAAACACGTTGTAGAAAGCTGCCAAACAATACAGAGACGTTTCAGCCACAAGAATGCACAGCAGAGAACTGAGAAATCTCGCTGTGAAAATGGCAATCAGAGCGTGAAAAAAGGCTGTAAACACTGTCAAAGATCAAAACAATTCCAGAACCGATTGTTTGACTTCAGAACAACTTCCATTCTCAAATCGCTTGCAGTACCAACGTTTCCTTGCAACGATTGACGCAAACTAAATATCACTCTCTATTAACTCGTTTGTTCCTCTCTTTCAAATGTGGTCTGGATCATTTAAATTCCCTTGACAACAAAGTTATTCCAAGCAGTCTGTGGATTGCATTAGACAAGCTCTTTCAAAATTCAAGTTGATTTTCTCTCATCTAAGAATAAGCTTAAGTCTCCCTTAGATACGCAAAACCTATTTTCGCTTGTTGCTTCATAAGTATGTTCTATGTAAATAAGAGCGAATCCAAAGGAAGCTATATGCAACAAAGGATCAAAAACAAACAACTCGTTTCTCCTTTCTGTTTATTCAGACTGTTAATTACAAAGCTCGCGCCTCGGTAGTGACGTCATTGGCATGGGACGTTCAACAGGAGTGTAAAGTGTGCAACACGCGGGAAGCGTGCAGTAATTAATAATGAGAGCATGGTAGAAAATTTCCTTTTTCGGCGTAATTTATTCTTATTCCACGATTATTATAAAAGCAATACAAAATAGACGGGCTAATATCGTTGCCTTACCGTAAACTTCAGCGAATGCAACGTTTGGCGCCCTTGGAACGATTTTATTGAATTCTAGCAAGT
>NC_090887.1:8138240-8140740 GCF_036669925.1 Montipora capricornis | reverse complement strand
CACTTAAGTTTATTTGACGCTACGAATAATCATAATACATAATACATGTATTATAATATTATAAAATTGTTCATTCCTAAGCTTCGTTCACGCTTTTTAGTTGTTACAGATGATGAATAAAAAATGATCGACTAGACCATATACGTTTTCTCGCGGTTGGACAGGAAGACAAACCTTGACTACCAAAGCAATTACTACCAAGCAAACGTTATCATATCAGTTTTCATTCAAACTCCTGTCTACACAGTCTACACAGGAAACTATCTCGTAATTATAAGAATTCGAATTCTTAGTGTTTACTTTTGTCAGTTTTGGATTGGTGACTATCTACATTAGTCATTTGAAACGTTTGGTTCAGTGTGAATACAACCTGGCTCGTCAAAAGTGACCTGTTTTCAAAAATTTACAAACCAAGAACTAGGTTACAACCGCGAATAAAGTTAACGCCCGGGCCGGTTGTTCGAAGCCTGGTTAGCGCTAACCGTTGGTTAAGAGGTATCAAATCCTATAGGTTTCCAAGGTATTTAAAAAATGGTTAGCGCTAACCATGCTTCGAGCAACCCGGGCCACAAGTTCATCAAACGTTTCCTTAAAGACAACTTCTGTCGAAAGATGCAAGTAATTTAATGCCACACAATTTCGATGCCCAACACAAAGTGTGCCTAAGTCTACGCATTTCCTTCCTGTTTCCAGTAATTAGGTCAGTGTAAGGATTAGCGTTATATGTTTTGGTGAGGGCAACAAATGCACCTGTTTGTTTTCCCTTGAGGACCACAGTTCAGGAGACATTTTGTGACGTTAATTGCATGCATTCCCAGACGCAAGTGAAGTCAAGTCGGGGAGAAGAGCAACTTCGAATCATGCAAAAGCCCTGTGTTTATTCAGAAGTTTCCTTAAGGATATTTTTTTGTTTAGACAAAAACTATATCTTTTCCCTGTGCTTGGCGCCTGCCGCTTTGTGCATGTACATATTCTCCCGCGCATGGCGAAGGCCTCATACTCATCTTTTCCCGCGCTAAACGATGACTTCATGCTCATGTCTTTCTACGCTAGGCTCGGGCTTCATCCAAATCTAACTTGACTTCTAATTGGATCATTATATAGTGTTCACCTCTTGTGATTGATCAAAGCAGTTACTTTCATCTTCATTTGACGACATTCACCTTACGCGAAAAAACGACGAATATACATAAATGGTCCTGTTTTCCCGCGCCTGGCGACTCCTTCATACTCAGTATATTTTGATTTCTGATTGGATCATCCTGTTGTGTGCGTCATTTGTGATTGGCCAAACCGGTCACTTTGTTGTTCTTTTACAACAGTCAATAGACCAATTTCGATATATTAAAATTCAGTCCTAAACAAAAGGCATCATCTCGAGGCTCTGGGGAATAAATATAAGGATTTGTATGAGTTTATTCTCCAGAGCCTCGAGATGATGTTGGGTTTAGCCCGCTTTCTTTCACTGCAGCTGTAATGTTCGCCACCATTAATAACCTTACCTCTTCTGTCAATGTGGCAAGTGCTTTTTCGAGCCAATCCTCTGAAACTAACGTTCTCGCCTTGCGAACCTCGTCATGTTTAGCTGAGTAACGCCACGTCACATCCAACACCTGTCGAACGAAAAGGAAATTTTTTCCTTTTTTTTTTCTTTTTTTTTGCCAGTTTACGTCAATGGGTGATGAGTTTGAAGGGTCATTAGCTAAGTGTCGAGCTTCTGATTACAAAGAAAATCGAGCCCTTTAATTCACACGGTCGAGTAAAACGCCAGTCAGGCACTGTGTGCCCTTTTATGAGGTATGTCTGTGCAACAAAACAAGTATTACACAACAAGTTTGTAATTCCTTACTTTAGATAACACGCAAAAAGAACAAGCTTAGGAGCTTTCGCTTTTACTTCAGAATCTTCATCAGAAATAAGGTGTTAATAATAATAATAATAATAATAATAATAATAATAATAATAACCTTTATTTAAAGGGGGTAACACCTATTACTATAAAAGTATTCTTCCTGGTGGCCCTCTAATTTGTACAACAAGGCTGCTTAGAGCGGTTTTCAATTGAGTGTCGTAAAACCAAAACCAAAGTTACTACTTTGGCCAATCAAAAAGGTCGGAGACAATCCAGTAAACCAATCAAAACTCGAAGTAATTACACGTAGCCGACACAAAGCGCGGGAAAATGTGCACGCGCGAGCCACGATTGGTTTTGGTTTCACTTCTGATTGGTTGTAAAATTGCGCGAGAACTTTGAATCAATCACTGAGTGAAGTAATCATAAACCAAAGTAATTCACTAATTACTTTCGACACTCAATTGAAAACCGCTCTATTTCCCATTTTAACACGGATCGGATCCTTTTCGTGATCATTTTTTTCGGATCACGCGTTAAAAAGAATTGCGGCTTCACGTAAATGCGATGCTAAGCCTCTCTATTATCTTTATCCTCTATGTAAATATAATCTATATGCACTCTAAGATAACTCAAAGAAGGTTGAGA
>NC_090887.1:8115740-8133240 GCF_036669925.1 Montipora capricornis | reverse complement strand
TATGTATTTCTCTTTTGCACAGGCTGGCAACTCCACGTTTGTTTTTGCAACTTGAAAATGTTGACATTTTCAATTACAAACTCTATTTTGATTGGCCACTGTGCCTCTGTTTACAAGTAAATACAGTAGTTCACCCTGAAGTCAAACAATGTAATTAACAAAACAACCATACCACCCAACAAATGTCCGACAAAATCCATTCTCATTACCATTGTCGAGCTTGCAGACAGACTGGAAATGATTGATGGTTGTCCACAGCCAGTTAAGGCTTCCTCTGGGCATCCTGGGGCTTGTGATCCCTGTGGTCTAGAGGCCGGTTCCTGGTTGGTACTGCGACGGGCCCTTTCATCAATCAATGCATCCTGGAGAATTAGCATGTTCTCTAATGATTCGCCTTGCGGACAAACAAGTTGGTTGCCTCGCTGAAATAATTTTTCAAAAACAACAGTAAATATATAACGATTTACATGGTTATATACTTTGGTTCTTTCGTTAAATCAGGGGAGAATCCCAAGCAATAGTACAAGTGAAGGTGGTCATACATGTAAGCAAGCTACATTGTATGAAGGAGACTTTTTCACCAACTCTCTTCATCTGGAAGCCCTCAATTTTTGTGTGACACCTCAAACAACTTATATTGCACTTACTTACAGTATACAGGGTTTCCTGCTCAAAAGTTGGCCACAATGACCTATCTCTTGAAATCCTATTGGAAAAAGACACTCAACTGCTCACTTAACAAAGTTAAGATAAGAGTCAGAGATCTTGTTGCCAACTTGAATGGAGTGGTACACTGGGTTACATTGATTTATGATTAATATATAGATTTAGACAAGCCTAAAAGAGGAGCTCCCGGGATATATTGCATTTATTCTTAAAATAAATTAACCTGGCTTGAGCCTGTGATCGAAACAAAACTCAGTACCTGGTCAAGTTTAGACCTCGATAAGCTCTAAACTCGAGCCATGATATGGTCAGGTGATACTGGTGTTATGTTCGAACTGCAAATGACTTCACTAGATGATAAAAGGAACAATAACTTATAATAACTACATAGCAAAAACTCCAGACTACGAAAATTTATTTTGGAGCACAAAGCACATGCTCAGACATCACATAATAATAACGCAGTTCAGTGGGGTCGGTGCATTATAAGTCCAGTCTCGCAGTGGGTCGTGAAGATCTCCCACACTGGGTTCAGGCCAAAACAACTGGTCAGTGGATACCTTGTTTTGACAGGTGTTATTGACCGTAACATGGATGTCCAATATCAAAGATGTCTGCTGTAAACGGCTGCCATGTTGGGCTTATTGATGATGATGATGATGATGATGATGATGATGATGATTATTATTATTATTATTAGAATATTATTAAATTAATGGGCAACTTCGTCTTGCATATCCCGCTTGCCATTATAAAGCAACTCACTGGTTCCTATGAGTATGGTGCTCTCCTTGGCGGCCCTTTGGGTCACCAGAACTCTGCTATGACAACATTTGATGATGACAATGATGAAAACAATGATAAGCATGACAGTGATGATGATAGCGGTAGCAGTGACAGTGGTGATTGTTGATGATTATGACAATGACGACAAAAAATTAACGACAATCCAATCAGTAATACCTCCTTAAATCCCATTGTAAAAAGACACTCGACAGCTCCATTAACAGGGAGAAGACGTGATTGAAAGATCTTGTTGCCAACTCGTATGGAGCGGAACTTTGGGTTGTCAGGACTGTTGATAATGTTGGATGCAAACTTAAGGAGAAGCTGAGAAACATCCATAAAAACATCTGGAGGATTGTCTAGTAACTGCTCAAAACAATCCCAGCTGCGCCCTGCTGCCACTCTCTTAGGATCGACAATCTACGAAGAAAACGGAACAATCAAACAACCTTGGAAGAAATTATGGTATACGTACAATGTACAACAAGTGGAATGAATACCTGGGCATTACTGTAAGTTGAAGATTTCTGCATTACATGTACCAATATATATTGTATCTAATTCCTCATTCACACAAAAGCTAAAAAATGTTTAAAAGCTGTTAGTCAAACAAGGTTTCAAGGCAGAGGGTATAAAGTGCAGATTGCAGATTAGGGTGGCAGATCATTGTTTTACCATGACTGAAACAACCCAAACCTTTATAAAAACCCTAACCTTAGTCTTAAACCTTATCTAAGGCATAGTGTTTGGGCCCAAAGTTAGAATCAGAAAAGGTTTGGGTTGCTTCAGCTATGGTGAAAAAATGACCTACAATGCTAACCTGTAACCTGTAACCTTCTGTTTACACCATGTGTTAAATCATATGACTCACATACTGATTTTAGTCGAATTAAAAATTAGTACTGATGAAAGAAAATATATTAAAAGTTACCTGAATCTTACATAAAAGCAACATGTAGTCCTAAATTTTTTTTTTGACGGATCTTTTTTGTAATTAAACATGTCCAGTTGGTGTGAATGACACTGAAAACTGAATAGTGACTCTAACAGTTGAGAATGCATGTTTTATGAGTCAAATGAGTCAATGAGTCAATGAGTCATGAGTCAATGGACTCACAGTCAATATAGCAATAATTTGTTGATTAAGCCTAAGCCCTCGTTTCAGTGATTAGGCCCAAGCACTCTCTGAAATTTTACTTTTCATTTTATGGTTTAATTAACTGCACTAACTCGTTGACTCATTGACTCATGACTCATTGACTCATTGACTCATAAATACTTGACACTCCTAACAGTTAGTTCACAGACATGGACTGGTTATGAAACTCTTGAAACTTCAAAAGCGAGAACAGTGACATTGCGCTTCATGTTAACTTGAGGCGTGACCATGCACAATCTTTTGTGCTCTTAGAAAAAGGGTGTGGTTTGTGCATGGTCAGGGCCAAAACAGCGAACAAAAAGATAAAACAACGAAACTTGTCGAGTTTGATAACCATCTCCATATGTTAACTACTGTATACTGTAATCTTACCACTGAATCCACAGCACCCCCAATCCACTGGTTGATTTTATCTTCCAGCCCAGTGGGATCTGCACCTAACATTTCATCAACTTTCTTCCTGTTCTTGTAAAAGAAGAATGTTGGCATCATCCTTATTCCATTAATTTTTGCCGTCATCTATCCAAAACAAAACCAAAAATGAACAAGTGCAATACCTCAACCATACTTTGGCCTTTATTCCATGCTATTTTGCTTATTTCCACCTTAAAGGAAATAACTGGATCAACAACTGATTATATTTCCAGTTAAGGTTTATACTATACACTTAATGTATTGTCCTGAAGGAAAACTAAATTTACCAAAGGTAGTTTCCCTAAGGACCAGGTATTTTTAAGTAGTACCTAGTGCTTTGTTACAACTGTATATACACTGTATTAAGTGCTTTTGTTATATAATTAATTAAATTTTTATAGTGCTGCTATATCCGATGTGGGCAACAATTTGATTCGATCAGTCACAGCATTTGTTTTGTTGAGTGAAAGTCTACACATGTAGGTATACATACACATGTAGGTATACATTGCATTTAAAAGGATGATACTTGTTTATATGTCACCTTCATTAAGCTATCATTTCTAATAGTTTCTAATATCTTTTGTATATTAACAACTCTGAAGTGGCCAATTTAGCAAGACATAGTCAACAGTATGGACTGCTGAGCTTAAAAAGTTGTCTTTAATACTTGATTTAAAGATCTAAAAATCATGAACATTGTGCTCCTTCTCTCAGACGATACTTGAAAAAACAGCTCCTTATTTTCGCCAGTTTAATTTATGGCCCTTGGGAAAAAATTACACTGAAAAAATGTGGACCATAATTTATTTACGCATGGCCCTATGAACTACCCATTAATTACCGGTAAGAGGTATGCATCTTTTCCATGTCGCATAACTGGCTAAGTATTAATCCTGGCCATAAATTAACCTTCAAGAGAGGAGGTGATGCCAAATTACACTGGGGAAAAGCTTAAGTCTTTTAATGAAATTTCTCTTATCTATATGTTTGTATAATGAGCAGAACTGAAAACTTACAAAATGAAAGTGCCTTAACCTTCTGAACTTATGTAATTTAAGTGTAAATGCTTTGTTTATGGTGAAGTGCACTTAGCTATCAAGCTAGTTCACATGCATCCCACTTCTAATAATTTGAAAGAAACATGATTAAGAACCCCAACCGCAAGAAGGCAACCAGTTAGCTATTTACAAAGCGTAGCAGAGTTAAATCGGCCGGGAAACCGGAAACAAATCCAAGCCAGAGGATAGAACGGTATTTGAACCCAGGGCAACTGCATGCAAACCCAATGCCCTAACCACTGGATCACCCCACCTCCCTAACAATACTATTGATAGGTTTTTAATGATTGATATTGATTGGAGGAACTTCCCATGAAAACAAAGAGCAACTGACAAGATTATCACAGAACATACAAAGTCATGCAGATAGCAAATTAAAACTCCATGTTTTAAGTGGAGTTTCAGAGGACAGGGTTCCCGTACATCTTGAGAGAATTGGAAGGCTCAAGCCAAGATCAATA
This sequence comes from Montipora capricornis, assembly GCF_036669925.1. Classification (NCBI taxonomy): domain Eukaryota; kingdom Metazoa; phylum Cnidaria; class Anthozoa; order Scleractinia; family Acroporidae; genus Montipora; species Montipora capricornis. The sequence goes on along the minus strand of NC_090887.1, from coordinate 8,128,693 downwards.
GTGAACCAGCTCAGAGTTCTAAAAACATATATGCACATTGGCATACACGGGTCATGTGAATGTATTAAAAATACATAACATTCAATGAGCAAAATCATGTTGTAAACTTCCATATGCTTGTTCTTATCCCAATGCAAGCAGATGTTGATTTTGAACTCCGAACTCACTGGCTTATACTGGTGGGAATCTATCTCAGGTCTGTTGTCAAGATCATCGTCACCGCCATGGCAACGCTAATCATGACAACGTAGGACTCTGGTGTTTACTCATTATGAAAACCCTGTGGTTCATCAATTCAAGGTCTAGGCAATTCTTGTTCCAAACCTCTTTCAAGCTAGGGCTAGAAAAAATGAATGACCTGTCTTTGTCAACAAATCACAGACTTTCCACTCTTCTGTGAGGACTTGGAGAAGTAAAAAGAACAATAACTAACATGTATCAGTAGTCCACAAAATTATTGCAAAAAAAACTCAGCTGTGACTCAAACAATCGTGGCATGTAGGGACCCAAAATTTAATGGTCAAGCTGTGTGTTCTTACCTTGCACTGGTCAGTATCAACTGTCAAAAAAATTGCTGCAGAATATTTAACACTCAACTGTGCAAAAATGGGGGCCATCATACGACATGGACCACACCTGTAAAGTCAAAACAAAGTACAATACTGATGATGACAACAATAATATAATAAAGACAATAATAACAAATTAATAATAATAATAATAATAATAATTATTATTATTATAATTGTCCATGGACAGTTTCTGATGGAGATGGATGAAATTGCCAGTGAAAACAGTCGGTCCTGGCTTAGGACAGGATACAGTATCTAAAGAAAGAGACAGAGGGGTGCTGGTGGTTGCCCAGAACCAGGCACTGGGAACCAATGCCATAAAAGCTATGATCGATGAGTCACAAGAGAACTCACTTTGCTGCCTGTGCCACCAGAAGAACGAAACAGTCGCTCATATCATGATTGAGTGCCTTAAGGTCGCGCAAACACAATATAAATGGACACTGTAGCAAAGGCCCTACGTTGGGATCTATCTCATCAGTATGGGTTTAACAGTGGAGGGAAGTGGTTTGAGCATGCCCCTGAGAGTGTTCTAGAGAATAACAAGGCTAAAATTCTTTTGGATTTTACAAACCAGACAGATCGGAAAATGTTGCATAACAGGCCTGACATTGCCATGATCGACAAGAAAACAAATGAATGCCACATTGTTGACGTCAAATGCCCTGTTGATAGCCGGATATGCCTGAAGGAGCATGAGAAAAAGGAGAAATATACTGACCCGGCCTTTGAGAGAAAGAGACTTTGGCAGATACTTAAGGTTAGAATCACCCCTATTATAATTGGCACTCGTGTTACTTTCTCTAATAACCTAGAGAAGTATTTAGAAGACCTGCACATAGGACTAAACATCCAATCGTCACGGAAATCAGTACTGTTGGGATTCCACGGGAATTCTCTGAAGATAGGGGATACTCACTGGAGTATCCCCTATCAGCAGGTAGTGACACTCCAGTGGAAACTACTGTGATATAGCCTAATAAGAATAATTCTGACTTTCATCTTGAAAGACAATGACATTTTAGTTACAAAAATTAGCAATGATGAGCACGACTTTTTAACCCATGGGCTGTCATTTAAATTTTTGTTTTCCCTGCTTTCAAAGACCTTTTATTGTTTTCAGCCTTTACTAAATAATGCACCGCGCCTTTTTTGCATCAACACCTCTTTGTTTGCATGCAAATATCTTAGATTTTACTTTCTCATGTCATTACTTCAAAATTATACATAAGATGTATGTATTAAGTCCTCGGAACTCGACAAAGCCCTCCTTTTACGGTAGTGGAAATGATGTTCCTTATATATAAAGGGTAAGTCACTGCTTACGAGCCAGAAGGCCCATTAGGCCGGCGCTTATCTCCGGTTTCCGTAGCATGAAGCGACTAGGAGTATTTCTACTCCCCCCTGGATGGGATGCTAGTCCATCGCAGGGTTAACCCCAGCATTATGCCAGTACCCATTAATACACCTGGGTGGAGAGAGGCACCGTGAGAGTAAAGTGTCTTGCCCAAGAACACAACACAATGTCCTCCCGCCAGAACCCGAACCCGGACCATTCGATCCGGAGTCGAGCACACTAACCATGAGGCCACCGCGCCTCCTTATATATATAATACAGTTTAACATGTACATGTACATTTCTTTCATCACTAAATTGACCTGCTCCCAACTTTGCGGCTTCATAGCTCATTTGGTAGAGCATTGCACCAGCATCGCAGAGGTCATGAGTTCGAATCCCGTTGGAGCCACGTCTGAATTTTTCAGGTGTCTATAAGAGGAAATCATTTCTTAAATTGTCCACCAAAGAGCGAGGCTCATTTCTCTCTTGTTGTTCATTTTTATTCCAAATTTTTTAAACTAAAAATTACCAGTAATGCTACAATAAACAACTCAGGTAAAAGTGATCATGAAGATGACGCTGATGAAAACAATAATAATAATAATAATGTTAATGCAATACATTCCCACACTCAGTGCTCTTTGATACAGTGTAAATCGATGCACTGTACCATTAATTGGAGAGACTTCCCTTACCAAACCAAGTTATATGGGCCATATATGGCCCAAGCATGGGAACGATATGACATGACCTATGGCGCTGCTATGGGTTATATATCAATTTTGTATGGGCTGTTGCTTTCCATATCAAACCCATAGATGTTATAGTGTATTGTCCTCTTGATGATTTACATTCTATTGTCTTTTACTATGGGATTTCTACGTATTTCGCACTGCCCCCTACATTTCCCATAGCAGCCACTACGGGAATGGTATGGCTCAGCTCCATACCAAAACCGAGACTCACCACTATGGGACTGCCACGTATTTCGCACCATCCCTTAAAGCATTCCCATATCATCCAAGTATACTGCTGCTTTTATGGGACTGCTATGGGTTGCAAAGCACCATACCATTCCCATATCACTTTCACACACTATTCACTATTCTGACAGTAGAGAAACATAATAAAAAACTCATAATGTCAATAGACCATTTTCCAGTTGTAACTAAGTTACCTAGCCTTCACATGAAGGTGAGGCTGGAGTTCACCTTGTTATAATACATACCTCCCTGCTTTTCGTATGTTAATGATGTTATTTTCAAGCTAATTAGTTGGAATTTACATGAGAAAAGCAGTGGTGTCTATCAAAACAAGGTCAGCTCTAGCCTCACTTTCATTCACAGGCCCAGTAACTAAGTGCTCACTTATTGTAAAATGGTCTTGTTTCCTCATGTGTTTCTGTTACTCCATGAAGAAAGAAAAAACTCGTAAGAGCAGGACAAAATTTCTGCTTTAGCATACCGGTATTTATTCTAAACTGTAAACGCTAGCGAACTTCCAAGAGAAAAACGCAATGCCCAACTGAAAAACCACACATATTCTTGAATGCACATGGTAATGTCATATTACAACAGGTCTATTCCAAAAATCTTCCAGGGAACCATTTATACATGTAGCATGTACTGTAAGTGGCCTCTTCACTTTCCGTTATCTAATGGTACAGTTAAATACAGTACAGCCTGTTTTCCCCTCGCCTTCCCTCCCCTTCCCTCCCCTCCCCCCCCCCCCTCCCCCATGCAAGTGATACACGTAGGATAATGCTTCTCCAGCCTTGGCTTTTCAACTCTTGCTGTTGATTTGTACACTTTGCAGGACAAAAATGTCAAAACATACCCATTCAATCGGTTTGTTCTAATATAATTATAAATTTTAGAGGTAGATGCAAAAAAAAAGTCAAAATCGAATTGACAATTATTTCATATTACCTAATTGCAACCCCATGAGAACTGCCAGTAAAATACATCACCATGATTTGTAAGTTTAATTCTACACACAAAATTCAACATTAAACAGAGTTTCTACTCTTTTAAAGACTTCAAATTCCATGACTTTCCATGAATTTTTCCATGACCTTCTCTAGCTTTCCATGACCTTAAGTTTATTTTATTTTAGGATATTGCTCAGATCAAATTTGAAGAAATTAACAACCTCTTTCTGCCACAACTCAGTAAAACTTCCAATTGTTTGACAGAAACTCGTCTTTATTCCATTTTATCCTTGCTTTGACCCTGCAATGATTAATTTTCTATTTATATTTAATAATTAATATAATTTTCCATGATCGACCAACCATAAAATTCCATGACTTTCCTGGCCCGCAAAGTGAAATATTTCTTAAATTCCATGACTTTCCAGGTTTTCCATGACCCGTACGAACCCTGTTAAATTTTGTTCAACAACATTTTACTTGACATGTTCACTTGAAGTTGTGGCAGATGGCCCTTCTGTCATATTTAACTAATTTAGAGACAAATTTTACATGCATTCATTCAGCACAGTTGACCTTGAAATCAACCGTCAGGCCACAAATTATTAAGGGGTATCGATTAATAAAGCCTTTGTGTGAATTTCAGCCCACAGTGACTCAGCATTTACCAGACGTAACTTAAATCCAAAATTGTTTTCAGAGAGCAAATACATGTCAGGATACAATTCCATGTATATCAAGATAAGGAAGGAAGCACTTAAGAACCTGAAGAAAGGACTGACACAAAAGCCGTTATATTACATGATACATGCAAAAAGGCTCTATTGTGTTTTTTTCTGATTAAACTTAATTTATATGATAATTTCCTACATTAAATCACTCGGGAGGTAATGACGCGTCAAGACATCAATATATTGGACAAACTTTAAAAAAAACGTTAATTAATATTTTAATAATATCGATATAGCACGTTTAAGTCTATAAAATCATTATATAAAGCTAGGAATAAATTTTGACTACAATTATTTCTCAATATCATAGTTGAAGCCGTCTTAGATTGGACATACCGGTACATAATTTGTAGTTTGTATTGCATACTTAGGGTACTACCTGAAAGTCCTGTAAGTTACGCCAGAAGGGAAAACTGCACAGCATAATTATTCCTTTCTTAAAAGCAAAAGCATGACTCTTTTTGCCCCAAAATTATCTGACCTTAAAGTTTGATTTTACACAAATCTCCCATTAAATGACTCTACGAAAACCATGAGCTTTCTGCCACAAAAGCAATACATGTAGCACACGTTTCTGTAGCACCAACCTTGTGGTTCACATTTTCTTCTTGGTTTTAAATTGTTAGAGCTGTCGAAGTGATTTTTTATGATCATCATCAATATTAAGTTAATAGGAAAAAGGGGAAATAGTGGCCAATCATTGTAATAATAATAATAATAATAATAATAATAATAATAATACAATGGTGGCCCCTTCATTAGTCTGGGTTCGAGTCCTATTTAAACATGAAGATCGATGCACTGTAAAAAAATTGATGCAAGTTGATCATTACCCGTAATTTTGTCAACTACCCATTGATGCATACAGAGCTCTGTGATAACTTGTTCAACAACAAAAAAAACCCAATGACAATGTCTGTAATATTTTATAAGAATGTTGTTTGTGTACAGGTATGTGTGCAAGGACAGGTTTTATTTAAGAATATCATGCAGTCACTTTTTTCAACAGGGGAAATATCTTTTAATGACCTATTGACTCCTAAATGCCCCCTATTAAGGATTAAAACTGTCTGGTGTTAGAGTAAAATCTTTTAACTCCTAGAGTTCAATGGTTTAAGGAGACATACCATAGTTTTTAGTGGATGAAGGGGGTGTTGAATAAAGTGAACCTCAAGCAAGACAATGTCTGAAATATTGTTTTGGTTGATTTTTATCCCAGCTTCACATTTCAAAAATTCGTCCATTTCTATTTTGGTCATCTGGTGCCGAAAACATCTGTCCTCTTTGCATCACATGATAAGTTTTATAATTATGAATAGATTTAAGTTTTTCTTTTCTTTTTAGTCATGACATCGCAAAAAGATCCATTAACTGGTTTTTAATATATAATTTAGACATATGTTGTACTTGAGGGCTTTTAAAGCTGCATAAACAAGGAAAGTACTCCCACCTGAACATCAGTCTCTCTTACTGTGGAACAAAGGACTAATAGGGTTGACAGCTTAACAAATCAAAGAGCTTTTTGCTATTCTCAACATAAATAGGCAAAAAATACTTGCTGTCAGCCACATAGAAGTTAGGGGAAAAGCTTTCAAAGAAGACCCATTTAGAAATTGATACAAGGGGATAAAAGTTTTCTCACATACTTGTAACAAAAGTATTATCAACTTTTCTCATAATTATTATTATTGAAGAAAGGTATTGTTTACAATAGTAACACAAGTACTGTGTACACATATCAAGCAGTTCTTTTAGTCTTAGAATTTGACAAAAGTATTTTGGGATTAGACTGTTAAGTTACTCTAGTTACCGGGTTGTCAAGAAACGCAAGCTGGAAGCAAAAAACCACAATGATTACAGTTGAACCTCCATTAACAGACACCTCCTGTAAGCAGACACCTTCCCAAACGCAGACACCAAACCACGATCCCAGCAATTTCTTCCCTAAAACACTTCATATTTAACCTCCCGTAAGCGGAATCTCTCCTAAGCGGACACGGACACCTATTCGGGGTCCACAGTGTCTAAAGGAGGGAGGTTAGACTGTACTTTGTTGTCTTCGTTGCTAGCAATTCTACTGTACTGTTTGTGAGCAGATATTTTTCACCATCTGCTTTTTACACACAAATGTCTCATGTGGAACCCATACCAATTGATATCTGTATGACGTATTGTTAATAATTATATAATGATAACTATAGGCGAGAAAGAAATGTACATGTATTTTGTCAATGTTCACTTCATTTTTAGGTAGTTTTGCTGTCATGTCATGATCTTGGGGAGGTACCATATTTACCCGTGTATAAGTCGACCTTTTATGGCCTCAAAAGAAGCTCCAAAAATCGCCCTCGACTTATACAGAAGTCAAAGATTTAGAGCCAAGTTCCAGCAAAATAATTTATTCAAAATCAACATAATAATGTTGTCTTGGACATAACAAATGCAGTGGACAAAAGACTTCAAAATGAATGTAAGCAATTCCAGTTGAAATGAAAGAGGATTTGCCCAACTCCAAATGTTGATACTCACGAGCAAAAATATCAAATAGCCACTGGAAATTTTTGTTTTCCAAAGGCCGAAAGCTCTAAAAGGCTTTCTGTTTCTTCAAATAAAACGTGATTGTTCAACGGCTTAATAACCTGGCCCAATACCTCGTGTTTGCGTGCAAGCATCGTCACTCATGTTGCCTGAAGATGCTAGTTGGTATTGATTGTTTTATATTCTTTATACAAACCTGGCTGATTTAAATGCTTTTGCAAACTTCGTTTTGTTTGGTTTATGAGTTTTGTTTGTTTGTCATGTGAGAAATTCAATTTTCTAAGAACTTTTTTGAAACTCAAGGACAAAATGCCCGCATATACAACAACTGCTGAACCACAAAAACATTAAGCACTTGAGGCCCTGATTTTTTTTGTGTATCCACAGTTCCAGAAAATCAAATACAAGATTAGTATCCCATGAACATTTAACTAAGAAATTAAGAAATTGCTTTTTTTGCCATCAAAAATGGGGGTCGACTTATACACAGGATCAAGTTATACATGGCTAAATACGGTAATAATGATTTTTACACAACAACTAAACTGAACTTTAAAACTATGCCAGTTTGACAGAGTATAGGTTTTTGGAATCCTTCTTCAATTCAGTGCTTAATATCCATAACTACGATACATGAAGTGCAACAAATCAATCTTATTACCTGCCTTGAGCTAGAACAAACTATGGACTGGAGGACTGACACAAAAGCCGTTATATTACATGATACATGCAAAAAGGCTCTATTGTGTTTTTTTCTGATTAAACTTAATTTATATGATAATTTCCTACATTAAATCACTCGGGAGGTAATGACGCGTCAAGACATCAATATATTGGACAAACTTTAAAAAAAACGTTAATTAATATTTTAATAATATCGATATAGCACGTTTAAGTCTATAAAATCATTATATAAAGCTAGGAATAAATTTTGACTACAAATATTTCTCAATATCATAGTTGAAGCCGTCTTAGATTGGACATACCGGTACATAATTTGTAGTTTGTATTGCATACTTAGGGTACTACCTGAAAGTCCTGTAAGTTACGCCAGAAGGGAAAACTGCACAGCATAATTATTCCTTTCTTAAAAGCAAAAGCATGACTCTTTTTGCCCCAAGATTATCTGATCTTAAAGTTTGATTTTACACAAATCTCCCATTAAATGACTCTACGAAAACCATGAGCTTTCTGCCACAAAAGCAATACATGTAGCACACGTTTCTGTAGCACCAACCTTGTGGTTCACATTTTCTTCTTGGTTTTAAATTGTTAGAGCTGTCGAAGTGATTTTTTATGATCATCATCAATATTAAGTTAATAGGAAAAAGGGGAAATAGTGGCCAATCATTGTAATAATAATAATAATAATAATAATAATAATAATAATACAATGGTGGCCCCTTCATTAGTCTGGGTTCGAGTCCTATTTAAACATGAAGATCGATGCACTGTAAAAAAATTGATGCAAGTTGATCATTACCCGTAATTTTGTCAACTACCCATTGATGCATACAGAGCTCTGTGATAACTTGTTCAACAACAAAAAAAACCCAATGACAATGTCTGTAATATTTTATAAGAATGTTGTTTGTGTACAGGTATGTGTGCAAGGACAGGTTTTATTTAAGAATATCATGCAGTCACTTTTTTCAACAGGGGAAATATCTTTTAATGACCTATTGACTCCTAAATGCCCCCTATTAAGGATTAAAACTGTCTGGTGTTAGAGTAAAATCTTTTAACTCCTAGAGTTCAATGGTTTAAGGAGACATACCATAGTTTTTAGTGGATGAAGGGGGTGTTGAATAAAGTGAACCTCAAGCAAGACAATGTCTGAAATATTGTTTTGGTTGATTTTTATCCCAGCTTCACATTTCAAAAATTCGTCCATTTCTATTTTGGTCATCTGGTTCCGAAAACATCTGTCCTCTTTGCATCACATGATAAGTTTTATAATTATGAATAGATTTAAGTTTTTCTTTTCTTTTTAGTCATGACATCGCAAAAAGATCCATTAACTGGTTTTTAATATATAATTTAGACATATGTTGTACTTGAGGGCTTTTAAAGCTGCATAAACAAGGAAAGTACTCCCACCTGAACATCAGTCTCTCTTACTGTGGAACAAAGGACTAATAGGGTTGACAGCTTAACAAATCAAAGAGCTTTTTGCTATTCTCAACATAAATAGGCAAAAAATACTTGCTGTCAGCCACATAGAAGTTAGGGGAAAAGCTTTCAAAGAAGACCCATTTAGAAATTGATACAAGGGGATAAAAGTTTTCTCACATACTTGTAACAAAAGTATTATCAACTTTTCTCATAATTATTATTATTGAAGAAAGGTATTGTTTACAATAGTAACACAAGTACTGTGTACACATATCAAGCAGTTCTTTTAGTCTTAGAATTTGACAAAAGTATTTTGGGATTAGACTGTTAAGTTACTCTAGTTACCGGGTTGTCAAGAAACGCAAGCTGGAAGCAAAAAACCACAATGATTACAGTTGAACCTCCATTAACAGACACCTCCTGTAAGCGGACACCTTCCCAAATGCAGACACCAAACCATGATCCCAGCAATTTCTTCCCTAAAACACTTCATATTTAACCTCCCGTAAGCGGAATCTCTCCTAAGCGGACACGGACACCTATTCGGGGTCCACAGTGTCTAAAGGAGGGAGGTTAGACTGTACTTTGTTGTCTTCGTTGCTAGCAATTCTACTGTACTGTTTGTGAGCAGATATTTTTCACCATCTGCTTTTTACACACAAATGTCTCATGTGGAACCCATACCAATTGATATCTGTATGACGTATTGTTAATAATTATATAATGATAACTATAGGCGAGAAAGAAATGTACATGTATTTTGTCAATGTTCACTTCATTTTTAGGTAGTTTTGCTGTCATGTCATGATCTTGGGGATGTACCATATTTACCCGTGTATAAGTCGACCTTTTATGGCCTCAAAAGAAGCTCCAAAAATCGCCCTCGACTTATACAGAAGTCAAAGATTTAGAGCCAAGTTCCAGCAAAATAATTTATTCAAAATCAACATAATAATGTTGTCTTGGACATAACAAATGCAGTGGACAAAAGACTTCAAAATGAATGTAAGCAATTCCAGTTGAAATGAAAGAGGATTTGCCCAACTCCAAATGTTGATACTCACGAGCAAAAATATCAAATAGCCACTGGAAATTTTTGTTTTCCAAAGGCCGAAAGCTCTAAAAGGCTTTCTGTTTCTTCAAATAAAACGTGATTGTTCAACGGCTTAATAACCTGGCCCAATACCTCGTGTTTGCGTGCAAGCATCGTCACTCATGTTGCCTGAAGATGCTAGTTGGTATTGATTGTTTTATATTCTTTATACAAACCTGGCTGATTTAAATGCTTTTGCAAACTTCGTTTTGTTTGGTTTATGAGTTTTGTTTGTTTGTCATGTGAGAAATTCAATTTTCTAAGAACTTTTTTGAAACTCAAGGACAAAATGCCCGCATATACAACAACTGCTGAACCACAAAAACATTAAGCACTTGAGGCCCTGATTTTTTTTGTGTATCCACAGTTCCAGAAAATCAAATACAAGATTAGTATCCCATGAACATTTAACTAAGAAATTAAGAAATTGCTTTTTTTGCCATCAAAAATGGGGGGTCGACTTATACACAGGATCAAGTTATACATGGCTAAATACGGTAATAATGATTTTTACACAACAACTAAACTGAACTTTAAAACTATGCCAGTTTGACAGAGTATAGGTTTTTGGAATCCTTCTTCAATTCAGTGCTTAATATCCATAACTACGATACATGAAGTGCAACAAATCAATCTTATTACCTGCCTTGAGCTAGAACAAACTATGGAATATTTAATATTCGCTTTCAAGGACCAAAGGTATAGAACTCCCTTGGGAAAGATATAATAGTCAACTCCTTTTAGTAAATTTTAATAAAAATTTAAAAATGAATGGCTGTGCCCATATTAATGTCACTTTGGTTTCTGTTTTTCCTAGAGTAATGAGTTTCTTCCCAGTTTATTCTGTGATTTATTTGCTGCCTTAAATTTGATTTTTAATTTATTTATATTTAGGATTTCATCCTAGCTCATCTGTCCTTCTCCACATGGCTTGTAAATTTTGTTTGTCCTATTTATAGTTATCTATAGTTGTGTGTGTGTGTGTGTGTGTGTATGCATCATTCTGATCACCCTTCTGTTGTAATTTATTCTATGTAGTTTGGCTTCCTAGCCTTGTTAACTTTCTAGTTACAAGGCTGCTGCCTAAGAAAATTTAAAAGGGGCCCTCAGAGCTAAACGCTGAGAACGTAGGAGCCCAACATATGAGGTGAAAGGTGTTGCTGTGAAAAATTAAGGAGCCCAGAGCTATTCTTTGGGAGCCCCAGGCTACCGGGCTCCTGTTAGGCAACAGCCTTGAGTTAGGAAGCCAACACCCCTTTTAGCTTTAAATTCTTACTTCATTAACTTTTTTCAAGTGTAAGGGGTCAATAAAAGTTGTTGTTGTTGTTGCAGTTGTCCTCACTGGCACACGTTGGTTGGAAGCCACTAACCCCGAAATTTACTCACTAAGTTAATTGTAATCGCACATTGTGTCAGATCATAAGATCGGATAATAAAAAAAATGAAACAAATCCGCTCAGCCTACGAAAATATCTTACACCAAAGTCGTGGCCTTCGCACGAGACCCGGGGAGGATTTTTCCGCAAGAGTATTTCCAAATACAGAATTTGTATTGTAACCATCAAAAACTGGAGGATTACATAATTAATGTACTCTCGCGGTTTGACGTCTTTTGTTTGCATTCTATAATAAAGTTTTGTTTACCATAATCTTAGCTGAGAAACTCCCATAAAAACTGAGGTGCTTAGCACTGAATACTTACCAAGAAGCCGAAAAATCCACTACGACAAGTCGGTTACCCGCCACATCGATGTACTGCTGAAATTTGCTGTCTTCGTCCACAACGATTGCATTTCCGTGAGCCGTGGAAGCCATTTTGGATCGTGGGCGAAGGTTTGAAAGCAACTTAGTAGCGGTCGTTTGACCGTAACAAGCTACAATTTAGAATACATTGCAAATTCCAATCACAAGCGGACGGAACTTGGTCTGTTGACAGACAAAGAGCTGTAACAGAGACAGATTTTGAAGACGGCGTCTGTAAAGTGCAGGCAACCGGAACTGCGCTCTCGCATGAATAACTATGATTCATCAGCGGTGTATCTACAGTTGTTTTATTACTTCATGTTTGTAACCATGACAAACAACCGGAAGGAAATTTCGTCAGGGATGACTTAATATTCATTAAACAATGTTTAAGCTTCAATATTGCGTTTCTAGCGTTTTAATTAACTAACCAAATTTCGGTTCTAGGCTCACAAACTGTATGGTCGTCGAGTTTTGCCAAGGTTGAAAAACTCGAGGCTAGAGAAGTTTCGTGTTACCCTCTGTACCTTGCATGTAAAAAACGTGTGAAACGAATTCTTTGTTGGAGGGTGTTAGGGTTCACTTATTTTTCTCTTTTTGTTTCCATTGTGTTACGCCACGTTGAGTTTTACGTTTTGACACTAAAGACGGGCCGCAATTTCCGAGTGTCCATTCGTTCAGGGTTCATTAAATTTAATAAAACAGTTCTTCAACTTACACTTGTTGGATATCCAACGCGCTCTGTTCATGTTAAAAATTGTTCAAAATAAGAAAAGACAATTCGGGAGGAAAACGCTTTTAAGGATGATGTCATAACTGAATGTGTGCTCAATCAGATCACAAGCGAAAAGCAATCAAACACGTGTGAATACTGTAGCTTGTTATATAACTT
>NC_090887.1:8105740-8110740 GCF_036669925.1 Montipora capricornis | reverse complement strand
TAAGCAGAAACAGCCATAAGTCAAAAAGGAACACGTAGATGTAGATGTAGATGGTTGATGTGTTTTCGCCTACGTCGCCGTCGGAGATCTTAAAGTTCATAATATTCAGCAACAAAACTGATCTGCACGTTTGGACAAGTGAAGAGACACCCACGCCCTAAAGGAGGGGGGACGATAATCTGCTATGGGGGAAGGAAAGGAACTTTACTTAAGTGTCTTGTCGTTCTAGCGCTGGAGAACTAATTGAGGACACTGTAAAATGAAATGAAAGATTGACGAAAATCAAGTCAATTTTGGCTTTTGAGGAGCAGGGGTAAACCGGAGTACCCGGAGAAAAATCTCTTGGAGTAGAGAAGAGAACCAACAAACTCAACCCAAATCTGGGAATCGAACCCGGGCCACATTGGTGCGAAGCGCGTACTGTCACCACTGCAAAAGCATGTTTTTATTTTCTCTTGGAATCATTTAAGTCCGAAGAGAAACTGGAAACAATGCTTATGCAAAATTATGGAAGGAAAACAAAGAGTATTATGGTTTTTTTAAGTGGTCTATTGAATAATTTCTGAAGGTCAAATGAATGCATCCGGTAACGAAAAAGCGTTTTCAGTATAACAGCGGAGCTCGATCCGCGCGCCAAAGGCGCGCGGGCGTAGCACCATGGGTAAGAAAATATGGTAACCCATCTGCTCGAGAAATTTTGGTACGTACGCGTACGTCCATCCTCCATGTATGCCAATGTGGCCATTATCACGTGACCATATCGCGGGCTTAAGTTTAGAGCTAATCGAGGTCAGCTGTTCATTAAGGACACCGCTGACCAGTTTCTGGGTTTAGACTGTATCGCAGGCTCAAGGCAGGTTAACTTATTGTAAGAATAAATAGTCCGGGAGCTCCGCGTTTAGGTTTGGCTAAATCTATATATTTTACATAACGTGAGTTGAAGCTGACGAGAGCTCTTCTGGTGAACTGTCAAAAGCCACAGGTATGGAACAAATTTGTTGACCTCATTGCGCGAACGAAGATGAATAGGTCTCACTTCCCTTTGCAGTGCAACTCAAAATTATTGATTTTCGTTTTTTTTACGTTAACTTCCAGGGTCGTTTTCTCTCTCCTTTATCTCGCTCTCCCCTTAAAATACTGAGTAGTCAGGCTAGGGTCAGGCACGGGAGCTTTAGCACGTTTTGAGCTACAGACGGAAACTGGAAGTGAACATTTCGCATGTCAGCCAGAAAAGTACTCTCTCCCAGATTTTTAAGCTGATCGCCTCTAATAGTGAAAAGATACTCAGCACTATGAATGTGGTAGTGTCGATACAAGTTTTTAAAGGGATACAGCTCATTTCCGGTTGTCGTCCGTTGCGCAAAAACGTCTCCGAATCGGTGTACTAGGAGAGCTTAGGAGCCTACAACTCCAATGCTACTTGTAGCTCTATGTAACGGCATTTTTACAGATCAAGCTATTTTTAGGCGAGTTCTTAAGAATTTGTTAATAAAGTTATTATATTATTTATTATTATTATTATTATTATTATTACGGTTAGGTTATTATTATTATTAGTATTATTATTATTATTATTATTAATTCATAAATGAATTGTTGTAAACCTCGGTTACAGATTTCTTTTCGTTGGCAAAAGCTTTTTACTCGATTCCGTTCGTTAAAATGTCTTTTATCACAAAAATCATTAGTGAACACTTCGAACACTCTATGCTGCTAATATTGAATAAAGATTTCACAACGTTCTTAAATACTACTTGGTGTGCACTAGTGACCACTGCTCAGTCCCACCCGGTGGTAATAATTTCTCAGGCAAGGCATGTGATCAGCTTGAAAGGTCTGGTTTCGCGGGAAAATCGATCTAAAAATAACTCGGTCTGCAAAACGCCGTTCCACAAATACAATGAAGTTGTACGCTCCTACTCGAGGGCTCCGTACTCGTACTCAGGCTTCTATTAGCCATTCCATGTTCCCCTGGAAAATGAGACAGGACTGGGTACTAGTCTTTTTTCAGTCAAATTACGGATATTTCATTCTTGATAGTTGTTATCTTGACCGCACTTTCTAACAACTTTTTATTCTTGTATTTCCCAGGCTTCCCGCAACGATTTATGCCTTCCAACGAAATTCAAT
The DNA here is from genome assembly GCF_036669925.1 of Montipora capricornis. Classification (NCBI taxonomy): domain Eukaryota; kingdom Metazoa; phylum Cnidaria; class Anthozoa; order Scleractinia; family Acroporidae; genus Montipora; species Montipora capricornis. The sequence continues at coordinate 8,108,610 of NC_090887.1, read as the reverse complement.
ATTTTCACATTCCCCATGATACACTTTGTTTTCCCCCGAAATTTTGTATAAACCATTGTTTTCAAATGCTCTTGGGATGATGCATATTCCCAATAGCATTTGAAAACAATACATAGGCTCTGAGTGCACACTCAAACTTGTGGTGAAAAATAAATTCTAAGGGAACTTGAAAATGTTCAAAATGTCAGCCTCGAAGCCAATGTTTCTCGATTCTCTTTTATTTTCTTCAATCTTTCTGGGATTTAGTATTTTACTAGTAACCATATGTCTACAGGAAAAGAAAACAAACAGCGGTTACAAACATTTTCATTTTATACTTGACGTTTCGTATGTTGCAGCATACATCATCAGAAGTGACGGTTAAAACTGTTACACTGAATTTTAAAAAACTAGAGCGAGGAACTGATGACTACTTAAAACTAGTAATAAAAGCAAGGTGACACACGCTAACACCAACCCGGTGTGAAAAGGGAAATTGTGCGCATGCGTGATGTGTTGGCCACACCGGGTTGGTGTTAGCGTGTGTCACCTTGCTTTTATTGCTGTTAAAACTAGTCACCAGTTCCTCGCTCTAGTTTTTTAAAATTCAGTGTAACAGTTTTAACCGTCACTTCTGATGATGTATGCTGCAACATACGAAACGTCAAGTATAAAATGAAAATGTTTGTAACCGCTGTTTGCTTTCTTTTCCTGTTGAAATTGAAATGGCCAAAGGACAAAAGTATTTATGATGAAACCACATGTCTACTTAGCGGGCTATTTACCTAAGACATCTACGATGGCACTATAATGATATACGGTACCAAAACAATATCGTGCTATATAACAACGTGTACTATTAGGGCTACATACTACGCAAAGATAACTTGAATCTCCTGGAAGACAAAACTCAGCTCAGTTGACACGATACAGCGCTGTGTTACTACCCTGCTACACGTGCGCATTGCGTGCCTATTTTTATTATTGTGATGAGAGGATAGAGCTATGAAATCATCATAATAGAGAATAGTAGCAAAATTGTATTTTAGACTGGCGGTAATCAGGGCTTTGTAAGTGCGTTTGAGTGTTTTCCCTTTCAAAACAGTAGTTAACATCTCGCTGATCAGGCTTCGTTGTATTACATCTATAGCGCATTATTTTTAAAAGACATAACATTCTTAAGTCCCAAGCTGAATCACGTCTCACCGCCTCCACTCCTCTGTTATTTGCATGTGTTTAGCGCACCATCAAAGTTCTTCACTCATGCCATTTACTTTAGCTTGATTAGGTCGGAGCACTTCACCAGTCAGTGGTCCTTTCAACAGGTATCAAAGTCGGAAAAGGGGCTTAAACATTCTCGAGTCGAGCTCTTGACTCGGTAATTATGAAGTCGATTTGGTAATTAGAGTGCCCATGTTTTGTTTGTTATTTATTTGTTCGAGCAGGTTGAAGTTTTGGCAGCTATACAGCTGATGTAAACCTGCTATGCCCACCCACCCATACACTCACGAAGGACAGCCACAACACCGGGAACTTCATCCCCTACTCTTCTCAAATAATGCGTGGGTTCTTTAACGTCCCACAGGGAACTTATAAACATCAAAGATATTTGTGAGACGGGGCCTGCGGTTTATGGTCCTTACACGAGAAGACTTGAAAGTCTAACCATTTGCGGATGTTATTACAAAGGCAGCACTTTCTCCTCAGTTATTTTTAAGACCCTGAGTGCTGGTCCGGCCGGGGTCGAACTCACGGACCTCCCGCATGGCAGCCCGGTACTCAACCAATTGAGCCACCGGTGCTCGGTGTAGAGTATTGCCTTGATGCCTGGCAATACTCATAATCAACGGCCTGAAATAGCCAGGTATTTTTGGGAATCTGTGTTAGTAAAGATTCCTGTTTGCAAACAAAAAAGTGGCGATAGAATGAATCCGTTGTCAAGGTACACTTTAACATGATTATGCGAGTTACAACAATTTTGCAAGAATTGATCTGAATTTCAACCTCCCATCCAAACAGTAATCGCTGTTTGTGGCTAACCTCTGTGTGTTTTTTATCTTGGAGTGCAGCAATTTAAATTGTCTCTCACGAGTCCACAGAAGTCGAAATGTTAACTCCGATTTGTACAAGCCACCCTCGTTTTCAAAGCGAGTCTGGGGGTGCAGTAATACTTATGCTAATTTGTTTTGAACCGTAAGTTGTCACAATAAACTTTGCATTTATTTCTTAACGCTTGAAATGCTTTGTCAGTCACTGAAGACGTCTTAAAATTATGTGACCTTCGTTTGCTCATTAAAAACGCTAATCCAAGCATAATTTTCACGCAAGACAATTGCAATATTAGAAGTCACAGTAGCTTTTTTGTTAAAACGTTTTCTCATATGTTTATTGTTCCATTACGTTTTTAAGCTTTATTCAAATAGGACGAGCTTCTTCAAGAGATCGATGTTTTTGATAATCCCGCTACATAATTTTGACATAGATTTATGTCCGTCGAAAGCAAACTGATTATGACGTTCCAGAGTCAAGTGTTTTTGGCGACGTATTGCAATGGATTTAAATCATTTCCGCTTGTTTAGTGTCTCTAGATAAAACTAATTTTGCCTTATTAGTCTTACCTAGTTAATTCGACCGCACAATAACGATCTATTTTGGAATTTTGAGATGACTTCTAAAGAAGAGGAACACATTCAAACTCCAAAAGAACTTCTGTTAGCGTTGAAAGCAGAAATGGTAAGTCGATCGATTCATTTAATATATGAGCGAAGCAAAACTCATTTACTTATAACTGATGTTGTCTACAACATAATGTTGCAATGTAATTATAACTTGTGTAAGATTGTTTAAAATCGTTCTGCTATCTAAAATATCAAATTACTTTTGGAAAACTT
>NC_090887.1:7975740-8095740 GCF_036669925.1 Montipora capricornis | reverse complement strand
TCCACTAGCAATTGTACATTGAAGCATTGTCATCGGTGTCGCTAGAGATTGGTTGCAAACCATCTATTCTCGGTTTTCACATGAAGTCACGGCCGCTATGTTTGTACCCCTAAACAAAGAAACGGCGGCCATATTTGTGTACCCACCCAACCCTCCGGGAATTGAACTCTACTCTATTATGCAAACGTTTTCTTTTGTTTTCGTTGAAAAACATGGCAGTTGATCACGTCCGTGAGAACCAACAATTACGCACGGCAAGAAAATGAAAATTGTTCCATTTCTTGCGTCTGCGCTTGTGTTTGAGTTTGAGTTTGCATTTGCGTGGAAGTAGTTCGCGCGTGTATTTCCTTGCGTTTGCATTTGGGTCGTACGTGTGAACCAGGCATTAGTACCACAGCACTAGAAGACTTGACACTTAAATGTTTAAGTTCATTATTATTAGTTTCTCAAGTTAGAGTCACCATAACGTGGAACTGCAAAAGAAAGGTTGATGCTCATGTGAAATCACAAGCGTGAAAATTCTCGTTTCTCTTAGTCTCTCTTTTGAAAAGGTATTTATAGATAACAGGCAAGAAAATGCGTCAAAAGAAACGGGTTTCTCTGATTTTGAGCAAAACGAAAATTTCAGTCGCCCAACGTTAGCCGTTTTCCTTAAAAAAACGATGTTAAATACTCATATTTTCAAAGTTCTCTATTCTTTGATTGCACTCACGTGATAAGACGGCCATGTTGGTGCCAAAACAATAGAAAAATGTCCTCAAATTTTACAGTCAAATTCCCAAGAGACTTTTTCGCCATTGTTCTTTCCACCAACATGAATAGAATAGAATAGTTTTGGTTGTCATTAATTAAGCTGATTTAGCAACAGAACGGGAACGTCAGTGGCGACGGCGCGCGCAGAAAAAACACCAATGAGAATTCAGAATAGAAGGGACTCCACTCTTTTCTTCTCTATTCTAAATTCTGATTGGTAGTTTTGCTGCGCGCGACGTCGCCACTGACGTTCCCGTTCTGTTGCTAAATCAGCCTATTATAACAGTTTGGTGAAGATATTTTGTTCAAAGCGTCCTCTTTAAGGTAATTACTAAGTATTGCAGGGCGCATCCCTACTGCACACGATTTTCGCGTCATTAGCGCGCGCACATGAGCACGTCCACATACAAAACGTAAGAGATTTCGCTCAAACTAAACCCGATAGTGAAATAAATGCTCCTTTTCTCTCAAACGAGCACGGTGACCCCCGATGTTTTTTCAGGTATTTGCTAAGAACAGTCTAATAAAGAACATATTTGAAGAAGAAAAAAAGTTTGATAGTAGAACATGATTTTTTTTGGAAAACAGTTCCGTACTGGGTGTATTTTATCCAAGGCGAGGACTTCAAGCTAACCACGGAACTGTCCCAAAAAGTGCACTATTCGCACAACCAGAGAATCAAAGACGGCGTAAATGAAGCAATACTGCCGTATTTAAATAAAAGAAGCTTTATTTTCAAAATAAAATTTTGTGTCTCTGAAGTAACCAAGACTTAATTCTGTATGAAGGTGATTCGAATTTTTAACGCGAAAACAGTAAAAATACCCCATTCTAAGAGCCTGCTGACGCCTAAACAAGCAGGGTGACCCCTTTTTTTTATTGAATTTTTTTAATGTTCATATCATGAATGTTAATTATGCAAAGTTTCCAAAAAAGTTTGATAATATAACAATTTCAAGTGAATTTCCTAAAGGGCCCCTGTGATCCGTCGATGATGTTGGCAAAAATTCGAAGAAACTGTCCTGCGCAATAATGCCGATGAATATAAAATGAAAGTTCAAATTTGCGCACAAGAAGTTTAAATGAGAACCAAACGTTTCGAGGGTTCTCCCTTCAATTGCTTTTAAACCACTGATGAAGAGGAAGTACCCTCGAAACGTTTGGTTCTCATTTTAAACTTCTTGGGCGCAAATTTGAACTTTCATTTTATATTCTTTTCGATGACGATGACATTAGCACCTGAGATAAAAATTATATTTCAATATTGTCATAAGCGGCAGCTTGATGATCTCCTGTCATAAGTTAACGAGTGTGAAATTAAAGGCATTTAAACCAACCTTATATATATATCGAAACTATGCTAACTTCTATACGACTCTATCATTTGTTCCGAAGCATGGATTGAATTACAGCTTTGGACTAAATGGCCATTTTTTTAAGTGTAAATGTTCTAACTTACTGTGCTTAATTAATTAATTTTCATCCATTTTCCAAAATAATGCGTTTCATATCGTTCTGAAATATTGGAATTGCCAACATTAACCAAAGAAAACAAAACGCTCCATGCACAAAAGTTACAAATATAGAAGTTAGATATATTATTGTTTAGAAACACATGTAGCCACAGGTTACCAATTTCCGAGCAAATTGAATTTTCTGTATTGTTCTTGTATATTCAAATTACTAAGTTTGGATGATACAAAGGAAATTGAAAATATCAAAAATCGTGACTGAGCATCAAGCAAAGTTTGTTTCTAAGCAACTAAAATAAGTTAAGACACAAATATAACAAAGATGTTGAAAATTCGTTTGGATATTGAATTATTCGTATCCAAGAGTATCCAATGTTGCAAACTGACCTGCCGTCGTGAACGGTTTTGGAAAATCAAACGCGAGGAAAGCCGCGCTAGCACATGATAAGCGCGCTGTATTTATAGAGGAAACCGCAAAATCTTCGTAAATTAATAATTTATAACCGCCGAGAAACCATTTTCGATCCTGAAAACAGTTTCATTGCGCACCTAAGAATCGCAAGCTAGTTTTAGTGGAACTTTTCAGAAATGTTTCTTACAAAAAATGTAAAATTCTTTTGTTAATATATTTTTGTCGGCGCTTTGTCATCTCTTCTAGAATTATCTCAAAAGGGTGCTGCCAAAAGACACGATTATATACTATCTATTTTTAAATCTCACCGAAGCACAATCCCTTATATTATCGACCATTGAATACTTATTATTGTCATTGCGTTCCTTTGTTTGCATTCCCGTTAGCTGTAATTCAAAAAAATCCTCATTTGAATATGGATTGCTAAGTGTCATACTTACATGTAAGCTCGCGTTAACGAGAAAAAATTTCCATTTGATTACAGAAGGCGATATTGTAACTGGAGCTATATCGAGTCTAAAGTCACTTAAATTAAGTTGTTTTGTTTCAAGAGCTTAGTTTTTTGTTACGTAAATTGGACTGTTTTTGGAGTCCATATTTGCTCTAAAATGGGTTTGTAAAAAGACCACTCTAAATTTTTCCATGGTGATGTCATTATTTCGTACGTAGGAAGCTGATAACAGCGTCGGATTCGCACAGCTTGACACCGCTATTTGCATCACAATTGCGAGGGCAAAGGATGTGCGAAGTTTCAATTTCATGACATTGCAAGAGAATAATCCAAAGAAGCTTTTCAGACAGACAAGACGTAAAGAGTACACAAGGAGAGTACAGTTAATAACCGATTAATTAACGAAGCTACATATACGATTTATTAAATATATCAGCTGTTAAACACGTGAGTTGGGTTGCGCGTTGCAAGGAGAAAAGATGGCTGAACCAGAAACAACGACGAAAGAGACTTTTAACCCATCGCAGACTCCTGAACCACGCTCTTCTGTCGAACCAATTGTTCCTGAAGCAAATCCCGAACCTCTGCCAGATTGGGACGTTGCACTGGAGGCATGGAAAGGTCTTTGGGAATTGCACTTCGTCGGATTTGGATTGTTATTTCTCGGAGTTGCTTTGTTTTCCAGTTTCTGCGTGGTTCGAATCAAGCGTCGAAAGAAAGGAATGACTCTGGGGAACTACTTCCTCGCGGTTTGCTTAATGCTGATGTTGTTTAGCTTTTCCAGAACGCTATTTCTCGCTCTGGACCCATACAAATCGCACACCGTCTTGCATCTTCCCGTAATCGTGGTTAGGATCATATTTGCGATCGGTTATACTTGCAAGACGTATGCATTGTCATTGATTAACGTCGCTTTCCTCGAGGTAAACCAACTTCGACTCATATCTCGTCGGCTGCAAAGTATCAAATTTTTGATCTGTATGATAGCCTCGCATTTTGTGGTCGTAATATTTATTTACACACTCATCACATTCAGCCCGAAATTCGCTCGTCTCCTTATACTCTGCCAAACAATCTTAATTTCATGGTGGCTGGTTCTCGCGCTTTGCTTTCTATACAGTGGTTGGAAAGTCAATTGGGAAGCTTACATCACAGCCAAGTTTTTCAGGAAACAAGAGAGCAAAGAAAGGGCAGTTTCGTCGGGTTCGAACGACTCGACAGTCGATTTCGTTGTGCACCAACCCCCTCCTCCGAAAGGTGCACAAAAGATCGCGAAAATTTCGGGTTTGGTGTCACTTCTGGCTGTTATGTACACAGCTGCTGAACTTTATTCGTTGTTTTCCCTCTATAATCTGTACAGACTTGAAGAAGAAGAAGGCTCCGTGGATCACTGGTCGTGGTGGGGATACCAGACGGTTACCCGTTTATTAGACTTTCTGTTTTGTTTGGTGATTGCCTATGTTATCTTTCCTTCGACGCAAACGGAGAAAAAACAGTATTCCCACTCGGTTACAGGGGATAGTTCTGTGCGATTCAATCGGAACATAGGTTTCAAACCTACAGGTTCTGTCGAGAATGGCTTAGATGCGGTGTAGTGTATTGCGTCACAAACAAGTGTGATGTGATGTAAAATTTCGCGGGAGATTAAGTTGTTCGTTTCTATCGATCTTTAATAATCCCAAGACTTAAAAATCGAGAAAAAACAAAACGTTTACATAATATAGAACAGAACCACATGAAAGTACAGCTCAAGCCCATACGAGGAACTCTCGACTCGATGTGTGGGCGTGTACACAAGAAAATCAACTTCAAGAAGGAGGAGATAAGGAAATGTATAATAAACATCCTTAATCCCATATATGTGCAGACAGGAAAACAAATTACTACCGTTAACGACTGAACAAGGTGAAGCGTCCAAAGTCGTTTTTCAATATTCAATCCGTTGGTCTTTCATTTAAGTGGCTAAGAACCGCAAACAAATTGATTCTTTCGAACCGTTTCGAGACAACCTTTTTTTTAAGGCCTAGTTTATACGTCGTGCTATCGTCGAATTTAATTCAGACGAATTTAATTTCAGGTCCTACTTTAAAATAAATTCGAAGGTAGAGCGTCGTCTAAAACGAGTTCAATTCGTCTGTTATATTAAATTAGTCCTAGACGCTTTATCCGTCTGAAGAAGACGGATAAAATATCTTTAAAGCGTCATCAGTTTATCCGTCGCGCCAGTGTAGCGGCGAATGAATGCATAAATTATTTTCGTACCTCTGACCTGGTATATTGCATTCCGGCTGAGAAGAAAATTCGACCAAAATTCGACCCATTAATTTCGACGCGTAAAACCACGGTACAATTAATGTCGACGATAGCCCGACGTATAAACTAGGCCTAATTCTCTGTCGTTAACCTGAAAATGTCAAAGTCTTTGTTGACCTTACAGACTCCTTGGAAAGGAAAGTTACCAACACAATTTTTGCGATTTATTTGTACACATAAACTTATCACCGAAGATTTTTGCGATTAATTTGTATGAAAGTACTTGAATGGCGAACGCGCTCAGTAAACTTTCTATTTAAGATAACATGGTTTTTTAAAAAGACTGCACGTAGAAGGAAGCGTGCTAATATTCATTGTCCAACTCTCCACTGTTTATCCCGGAGGGTCAAGCTTTTAAGGCAAGAGTAGATTTATTAGAATTCAACATTAGTTTCTTTATGGCCAAAGTAATGTTGTGAGAAAATTGATGCTGTAGGCGTTGTGGAAATCGGCACGAAATATGGTAATTTATCTCACGGTTGTGCAGACAGGTGTGTAGTTTTGGTTGTTGTTTTAGATGTAACCCAAGGCACAAGAGTAGTAGGTGTACATATGTTGTTATAAGCGGGCGAAGTTTAATCTACTTAGCTAACTTACTATAGTCGCAGTTATTCGCATTGCATCCAATCTTGCGTTTAATAAGAAAAAACTTCCCAACCGCCTTAAATTATTAAAGAACTGATTGATATATCAAATTGCCAGCTGTTTCTTATTGCCTGTAGGGAAAATTATTTACTAAAAGTAATTAAATTGCAGATCACGTCTAACACCATGCCCTTTGCGGACTTTCCGGTTAAAGAGTTCACGTTTGTCGCAAGGAGACGTAGCCAAGTTCGATAGAACATCCCCGATTAGAAGCTTTTCTCACGGCAGGTTAGTTTTTAGGCCTAAAGAAACGTTTTTAGGCCTAAGGAGGCCTAAAGAAACGTTTTTCGGCCTAATTAGGCCTAAGGTTAGCTATTCATGTAACAGTCACAGTAAATTTCAACCTGCAACCTGCAACCTGCAAAACTAACCTGCCGCTTTTCTCAAGCCGCCCGTTGTTTATCTCCGTTCACGGTCGCCGTGGCAGCAGGGTTCGCATTCTCTTGCTCAGAGGCCGCGATTCTTTCGGTCAGCACCAAGAATAACGACCTCTGGCCACTTCCAACTTATGGGCAGTCGCAGTGAAGGTCCATTTTCGTAACCGTGTACAACCATTGTTGTTTCAAATTTCTGAGCGTGCGTAGACAAGCCAGAAGTCCGTGATTTGAGGACTTCCTGCCTTGGAAGTGGCCAGAGTCCTCGGGCTTTTTGGTGAGCGCGTGAGCCCCCGGAGAGACTCTACGATAATGGACACCATTTTCCCACAAGGCGTGAGTTCCGGTCTTATTGCCCACGCTTGAGTTTAAATGGAAACCAAAAAGAGAAAACAGTAAACAGTAGAAATGGCGGGTTGAAAGTGTTCGAGAAACAAAAAATTTAGCTTTACACACCATAAAAGAAACCGGAGAAATGATCATTGGCTTGCTGTAACAGCGATTGAAGATGAAACTCCTGACTCTTTCGGTAACTGTATTTTTAGTTTATACCATCGTGCAAGCAACACGGTACTTTTGCGACTGCAACAGTAATCAGTTTTTAGCAGCGTGGGAAAATTCCCGTGCGGTATGAGACATAATTCAAACCCCGTCGTTTTATGAATTTTGTGATTTATATATATATTTCTGAGGTGGAAAAAACAAAGAGCGCTGAAAGTAGTTTTAGATTTTGAATCTCCCTCCAAAGTTCTGGGGTTTCCGAACTACTTACCGACTTCCTGTCGGACAGCCACCGTTATGCAAGCGACCAATCGAAAAAATAGTTAAAGTCCATTATCCCAGAGTCTTTCGGGGCACTCACCCACTGACGAAAAAGCCCGAGTTCTCTAGGTACGAGATTGGAGTCCGTGTTCTTGGTGCTGACTAAAAGAAAAGCGGACTCTGGGACAAGATTGGTTCCAGCTACTAATTGCTTCAAATTTCTGAGATTGCGCAATCGAGCCGGAAGTCCGTGATTCGCGGACTTCCTGGGGCCCGTTTCTCGAAAGTCCCGAAAACTTTACGAGCCCGAAAAGCCATTTGTAAAACTGCCAACCGCTTGTTTTGGAAAGCCAATCTTTTAACATGTTTTCAAGGTAACAAAAAGAAAAATGACTGTGAAGTTTGAGGACTTAAATCCTCTCCGTTATTGAGATACAAAGGGAATTGTGACATCCGAAAATGGCACCTTAAAGTTTCGGGACTTTCGAGAAACGGGCCCCTGGTTTGGAACCAGCCAGAGGTAGTTATTCTTGGTGCTGACCGAAAGAATCGCGGCCTTTAGGGACGAGAATGCAGCATTCACAACAACATTTTGCGTGTGCGCCGGCGCAAACCTGAAAAGATTACGGAAAGCAGTTTTGGTAAACAATTTGTGTTAGTGAGAATGTTTTCCGTTTGCGTGGTTGGGGGTTAAAAGCAATTTGTAAAACACTTAACAAAAAGCGAACGTGTTGCTCATGTAGAATGCGTTTCCGTTCGTCTCTGCCGCCGTCTTCAAAACCGGAGCGTGAAAAGGTCGAATTAATAAGAATGGTTTATCTGTGAATATCTCTAAGTTCACGGTTTCAAAAAGATAAGTGATTATGTAATTCCAAAGAGCCTCGTTGGACTTTAATACGCAGATAAGTCCCTTGCGGTAACGCTTTACATGAATTAAGCAGTCACCGGAAGCCTTTCGTACATGTCAAAACAACGACTTCACTGAGTCAGTAAGAAAAACAAGGGAAGAAATTGATCAGTGGTTTTACCTGCCATGGTCCTGTGAAAGTGCGTTGAATAGGTACATCTTTCCAATGCAATAGTCAAGAAAAACGTCAGGTCCCAGTTGTTCTTAGGGTGCGCTATCCGCTTAGCGGATAAAAATCACTATCCACTGGGGAGATGTCACGAAATTTAGCCAAATTCAGCCAATGGGAACAAGCAATCAAATTAAGAGAAACGTAAAAATGACATCTCGAAACATTGAAGGAAAGTTTGAAAAGGGATGGGCAAAATTAAAGAAGATTAAAATGGATTGCGATTGCGGTTTTTCTTCAGCCGGAAGCCTGGTTTTCACTAGCGACGCAAGCACAAGAAGCTTATGCTAGTGGAAAACGAACGTCGACATAAGCATCAACATTAACCACGGCAACCGCCATTTTGTTCAAATGCACAGACGCAGGGAATGTGGAACGAGTGCTTTAATATTAGACCATTTTCGAATTCTCACGGCTGTACTGGATCTAGCATGGAATGGATGCTAATGCGGGCAAATCTTTTCAAACGCAAATTCATCTACCCGCATTAGCCTCCATTTCATGCTAGATCCAGTCCAACCGTTAGAATACGAAACTTGCCTATTGGCGAAACGCAACAAATTTCCTTGTGCTTCTTCTGCGTTTCTTTTTCACATGACGCAGGCGAACGCAAGCACAAGGAAAAGGAAAATGTTTTATCCTTGAGCTGGTGCTTCTGCTTTTGCTTATGCTTGCGTTAACCCGTTTTCACGCTCTTATGCTTGTGCTGCGTCGCTAGTGAAAACAAGGGCTTAACAGTTTTTCAAAGTTATCTCTTTTGTTTGTAACTATGCATGCTCGACAGACTTTTTTGTCCCTTCAACTCCTAAAAACGCCGTTTCGAAGTTGCCTTAAAAACGATTCCTAGAACATGACAGGTAAATATCTTCAATAAAATCTTCAAGTTTATTTGTTCAACCGCTTTCTGAATGTGTCGAGGAATTCTGTCGTCACCTTTGTCGTTTCATCGAGTTTAATTAATAAATAAGCCAGCGAGGGAACGATCGCTGGTAAAATATTCTCTTTGTGGACGACAAACTGCTTTAAACGAAACTAGCGTCAAAGACAAAAAAGTACCTTTCTCGGTTCTAAAAAAATCCAACAGGATATTTAAAAATAAACAAGGTAGCTTGACTACAAATGAGATTTTTTCCAGGCATATAGCCTACACCTAAGCAAACAGTAACGTTTGCACTAAAAAAAAACCCCACGATTTGTGAAAAGATTTTGGTTAAGAAAAAAATTGGCTTTGAAATCAATCGATGCCTTGAGACAAAGAAAATTATACGTGATGTAGCAGCTGTCGTAACGTATGTGATTGGCTCGCCACTCTTGCCAAGAACAAAAGACTTAAAAACACTGAGTAGAACCTACTTACAATACCAAACAATAGCTGCTACCCTACAGAAAATTACGGTTAGTTTGTTGAATGATGAACAAAAACAGCTGAAGAGTTATCCGTTCTTTACCTTATCAAATATGGTGGAGATGGATGACGTAAAGTGAGCAAACTACTTATCGGGTACGTACGGCATAATCTTTGAAAGAAATACTTCGGTTCACACCAGACACTTGGTCGGTCTTAACTCAACACTCAATGAGATCAGAGAAAATTCTTATTCCAATTTCTTGTTTGGCTAGAAAAGAGGGGCAATGCCCAAAAACTGCCTTTGAGACAATAAAGAGATTTAGCCACGCGTTTTAGGCAAACGGCAAAACGTCAGGCCAAAATTTGCGTTAAGCCAAAAAAAAAAAAAATAAATAAACACGTGTTTGATTTTGACTCATTTTTTGCCTGTTATCTACAGATATCGCGCCACGGCTCAATTTGCAGAGCGATGTTACATCAAGACCATTTTCACCCTTTTATTAATAATATATTTCGGTTTGCTGTTTCACGGAAACGCAATGCCTAATCTCTATAATGGCTTAAAAAGGTACGCAAATCAGCATTTCCTTTCTGCTTGCCAGTGCCACGAAGAAATTTTACATTTGTCACGTACAGCTTTGTGAATAGACCATTTTCGAATTCTCAAGGCTGAACTGGATCCAGCATGAAATGGAGGCTAATGCGGGCAAATCTTTCACACAAATTTGCCCGCATTAGCCTCCATTTCAGCCGTGAGAATTCGAAAATGGTCTATTGGCATTCTATTCCGGTTTCCATGTTACCACGTGATAGAAAACGCGGAGAAAAATCGAATAAACGCGCGGATTTGCACAGGTCACGTTCAGTGTTAACATCGCACAGCAAAAGTGCGTACAGACTAGATCGTCCAGTGTGAACCAAGGTAGTTAGGAGCTTTTCAGCAACGATGGAGCTACCAGCATGTTTAACTGAATTCTTTAACAACGTAAATTTCGCCAACAACGAGAAAAAACAACCCTTAATCTTTCCGCATTCTCTTCAATTCCTTCAACAGCATTCCTACCAATTCAGTTGCGGTGTATTTCGCAAACACCATACAACGTAAACAGGGTGGAATAATCACAGAAAAGTCACACCGCATTGCGAAAATGTACATTTTTGTGCTGCTAACGTCATCCTTGCTATCGCTTCCCATTACGTCATCCGAGAATAAAAGATACTAGCTAAAAGGAAAAATAACTAGTTTGACAAAAACAGCCAAATTCTAACATTTACGAAAATGTTAAAAACAACGCTTGAATGGATACGAAACTGAATTAAACGTCCGAATTTAAAAGCCATATAAGAAGTAGAGTACGCTTTGCAAGAAAAGATGGCCCACAAAAATGAGTTTGCAAAGGAAGCGAGATGACCGATTTGCTGCATTTTAAAATTTGCTTCATATGAAAATATCTAACGAATTGATAAATCTCTCTTCTGTAAAAAAAAAGCATAAACTACAATAAATCCGGCAATTGTTACTGCTTTTTAGCTAGAAAGATTTGAATCTACAATTTACAATTCTCTGAACGGGTTTATGAATTTGTATCAACAAATAACTTTTTACATGAAGGAATTAACTAATGTAGCTAACACGGTTTACAATTGTACAAAACATGCACAATTGTCAATTTTACTCCGTCTTTGAGCTCCTTAAGCGTGTCGCGCCATCAGTTCACAAATCTAGATTTGAAATAACGGCTCGACGCTGTGGAAGAACAAAAACGATAAAATGAGTGATTAAACAAGAGAGGATGTTTCCGTGATGCGGTGGTCAGCCCGAAAGCTAAGCTCCTTGGACCATAGCACACTACTTTCAAAGACGATTTATGTCCAGAAATAAACTTATACCCCTTTAATAGACCAACTTCGATATATTAAAATTCAGTCCTAAACAAAAGGCATCAGCTCGAGGCTCTGGGGAATAAATATAAGGATTTGTATGAGTTTATTCCCCAGAGCCTCGAGATGATGTCTTTTGTTAAGGACTGAACTTTAATACATCGAAATTGGTCTATTAAAGTGGCTTTTGCAAAATGAAAATCAGTCACAGAAAAATGTAGGACTGACTTTTACATGAGATACATACTTTGATCTGTGCTAAATTTGTAGTAGACAAAAATCAGTATAGGTGATTTAACAAGAAAACAATTTGAAAACGTGTATAACTAAACATGTTCAAAACTTGGTTAAGGCTTGGTGCGAACGGGGCATTCATTAGATGCACGCCCAATTTTGAAATCCAACACGAAGTGTCCTTTCAGTCTAAGCCTTTGCTACATATTTGCAACAATAAGGTTAAGGGTAAAGGTTAGGGTAATTTATAGCTAAGGCCAAATGTAGCTGTTTATCCGTACTTGAAAAGCAGCATTTGGGGGACACTTTGTGACGTTTATTTGTCTGTATTCCGAGACTCGATGGATGAAGAGTAAGGGGACACTTCGTGACGCTTATTGAAATCAGCATGCATTAATTAGTGGCATTTCTGGACATAACGTGTTTTCCATTGCTTTGTTAAGCGGCCCGGCCAAACGATAAATGTTGGACGATCAAACAAGTTGGGTGAACCAAACGTTTAGCGTTAGAATGACCATTCAATAAGCCGGATGATGTTGTTTTTGTTCTCGTGTTTTGTTTCTTTGGCCAGAGTCAACAAACATGTTGCAAACGCGCATGCGCATTGTGACTGCAAATTGAGCCTTTACCACAGATACCTTACCCACTACCCTGTGCGTCTTACGTTTGGTCAACAGGTTGGATCGTTCAACATTTATCGTTTGGCCGGGCCTTAACAGTATCGAGAAATGAAAAAACAGTAGTCAACCAAACGGCCTTTCAGAGTGTTGCCTCGAATTGACTCTTGCTAGTTTTGGCCTTAATTCTATTTGCCATAAAGTTTTTGCATCATCCAGCACAAAAAAAGAAGCCTACTTCCTCGTGTTATGTGGCTCAAACGACAACAAAGCCCACTGCGTCACCCCAAAATTCAGCGAAGATATCGGTGACTTCATCTATTCAGTGTCAGTGAGCCAACCACAGCCTTAATTGCGATTGAAACAAGGGTTTTTTGTTCCACTGGTAGGCGAATTCAAAAAAAAAAGTTTGCAAACAGGAATCTTCGCTGTACCTTTGCGTGGGCAACCTTCATTCCGACCGGATCCGAACTTAACCCGGGAACATTGTTGGTTAGCCTGCGCTATTATCACTGACCCACTGACCCTACCCACCTTAGATGCACTCTGGGTTTTCACTCTTGCGTCCACACATAAAATTAGACACTTAACAAAAATAAAGCTGTCCACAAATGTTTTACCTTTTCTCTATGAAAGTGAGTCACTTCTTTCGCTTGTATTCATTGGTACCGGTGTGATATCGTGCTGAAAAAGACAACACAGGAGTTAAACATAAGTCGGGTTTAGTCGGCAAACAGCATTGCTCCAACATTGGAAAAACAATGCTCTAACAAATACCTAACCATTTGAAAATGACAACAATATGAAGCCAAACATAATGTTTAGCCAGCAAAAATCATTGCAATAAGAGTGGTAAAGTGTGACGTCACAAATATTTTAAATTATGAAATTATGCGATTCATTAACATCTTCAGAAAATACATGATGAGGAATGGCCATTTGCGAAAAATCAGCATCTTATTGCAGTTTGGGGATGAGATATTGGCCCTTTCATGCTACAGTGACTCCATACGAATCCTTGTAATTTTGTCTTTGTTCTAAACGGTTGGAACAAAGACAAAATTACAAGGATTTATGGAGTTACTGAAGCATGGAAGTGCTAATATCTTTCCCCCATATTCAACCGATTTTTGGCAAGCGGCCATTCTTCATCATGTACTTTCAGAATATCTCAGTAAATCCCATAATTTCATAAATTTAGTTTTTGTGACGTCATCACTTTACCACTCTATAGCATTGGAACATATTTTACCATTATAACACACAAACGATGTTCTAATCTTGGGACATACAGGCAACTTCCAAGTCCAGAATAACACCGTTTCAATGTGAAAAGGAAGTTAAAGAGACGGGCAAAGGAAGGAAAAATGACAGGCAAGTTTTTCATAGTGAAGTAGTTGTTCAGCAGCAAAGCATTCTCACCTGATTTCGTCTCCGCGCGTTAAAAGCCGCTAATCTCGAAGTGTTCAATTTTATTGTCTTGACTGGGCTTGGAGGTCTTGGGCTGATCATCTGTGAAAACAACAACAAAAATGTTACGTTTATGAACAATTCATGAGGCTGACATAACACAGACATCCACTGTTTAAGCCAAGTGCATCCCCTTGTAAATCTCAATTCAGTTAAATGTCGCCCCAAAGAATACTTCACATCACATCTAACTTACAAAATGACAATCCTGTACATTTGATACAGAATTCTAACTAACCTTATACATCACACATTCATTTCACGGCACAAGTCAGATACAGTATTCCCGCGAGATCTGCATGGGATGATTTATTTTATGCGGGCCCGCCCACCGCTGACCTACGGATTCGCTCTGACGAAAGGCTAACGCTAGAAACGTTAGCTTTTAGAATCTCTGTACGGTGGCCAGTTTACATTTAGCCTGCAGAACAGGCGTGATTTTTTGCGTAAACAGAGGCGAGCGCGAGTGGCGCGCGAGGGGAGGAGCGCTCCCCTCGCGTTCGCCTCGCGTTCGCCTCTGTTTACGCAAAAAATCACGACTGTTCTGCCGGCCACTTTACATTATCAACTCCGTTGATAAAACCAAATTTTTGTATAATACTTCCCCACCGACGCAGCACCACAGTTTCTTTAGAAACTACCCCCTTCATTCTACGTTTGAATGGCCTCCGCACAACTTTTTCCCCTTGCAACACTTGCCCAATATCCGTTCAACTTTTGATGAACAAATGTTGGTAAAATGTTGAAACCGTTTGAATTAGGTGACATTATCTATAAATCGACGGAGACAGAGCTTAATAAAAAAAACACAGAAGTCTGTGGCCATACCCTTATCCAAGACGAATTTAAACAATTCTGGCAGTCGGCTCTTTTCCTGAAACGGAAAAACAAAACATCTGGCATTCATAACCCAATCCCTTCTCATTGGAGCGTTGGTTTGTAACAACAAACTTTATCACACGTGTTTTGTGTTTTTCACCTAGGTACGGATTTTAAGGGAATTGACTTTGTGTGCCTTTCTTTCGGAAAATCCAAATCCTGATTCTTGTACCCAAAAGCGGATTTTGCGTTTCCTTACTAAAATCCGAAAGTGGATTATTAATCCCAAGTATCCACTCTCCGAGTGAACTCGTTCGATCAAATTTGAAACCGGATTTTTAGGATTCATGATGCTAGCGTTTCTTTGGGAGACAGATCCAAAAAAACTACATTTGACCAGCGGTAGTTTTGTGAAAGTACACATTTCTGTCATTTGTGTGAATCATGGCAAGCAATCAAGGTGAGATTTCAGTGCTATTTTCTCCTTCGACGTACCCGAAATTTACAGAAAGTCGTAAGTTTTTCGGAGAACTTCAATTCGAAACAAATTACATTCATGCAACCCGGCTGAAAGTGGGCTGTCACTCCAAAAAAAACCCGTTCTCGGATTCTGCGTTACTTTAGGAAATCCCTGTGATCTGAGATCATAAATCCAATCTTGGATTCTCCCAAAGAAACGCAGCCTTTGTCGTTTCCAAAACTGAAATTCTGTAAAATACACAAATCTCTGCCCTCCGCCATCCCCTTTCCCTCTCTGCATCTTTGTTTTTTCTTAGTTGTTGGTATTCCAAACCCCGCCAAGCACGACGTTCGTCACCACTCGCCAAACAGTGACCCTTATTTGAATACTACTGCCATAACTGTAAATGAAAAGGTGAGGCGTTTGGGCTTCGTGGGACACTTTGTTTTGTCCCATATAAAAAAGCGTCCACCGATTTATCCCGCACACTGAGGAAACGGGCAAACACCGTGACTATTTCCCGTTGAACTTACTTGGGATTCTTAACAAGAAGCGAAGAAATGAACTCTTTTGCTTGGTTCGAGATTAGTTCGAAGTGCTTTGGATTAAACTGGTATTTGACTTGGGTTATTTTCTGACACGTTTCTTCCACTGTCTCCTCTTGAAATGGCGCCACACCGCTTAGTCTGTTCGAAAAGAAAAATAGACAGATGCAACAGTTTAGAACCCAGTGTCATTTCCTCCGCTGCAAAGACCAGAGGTCTTACAGCGGGAACTCTAATGTCGAGTGTCCGTTTGCGAGACGTTCTTTTGAACATTTCATCCGCGGTAAAGAGACTATCTTGCTAACAGTAAGTTTGGTTAAGTCATTGGAGCATCGCACATGCAAACGTGCAGGAGAGTCGGAACAACACAAGATAGTTTCTTTCGAAGATGCGGCGGAAATCGGTCTTGACAAAGTGCAAGCTAGCGAGCCATGCGAGTCTCGCATTTGAGTCTAAGTACCCATTTTAAAACGGCTATCTTTCAATAACTGCGTGGCTTGCATGTTGACTCGCATGGTTCACTGGCTCACCATTCAAATGAAAGCTGCTGAGCAGCACTTTCCTGCGGTGCTGTTTATTAAGCTGTACAAGGTGGTTCTAAGTTTTGAGGCTTACGTGAAATCTTGACGAGTGACCATTCAAATGAAAGTTACTGATCAAAACTTCCCTGCGGTATCTGGATAGTTTAGCAGACTCACTCGAAAAGCATTTATAGTATAACCGCTTTTCTATTAACCAACTAATGAGACATCAGAATGATACTTACATGACGTATGTAATAACCCCAACACTCCTGCGAGAAAACAAGACGGAAAAGGTGTAAACCATCGGAGAACAAAAGGCTTTCACACAGCTCAAATAGAATAAAAATTTGAGAATACCTACCAAGTATCAGTCGTAAAATGCACGGGTCTTCTGTTTACGAGTTCAGGGGCTGAAAAAGAAAGAGCGCAAAAATTTAACAGGAGGCAACAAGTTGCCTGGACACGAGCTGATTTCCAGTTTAATCGATGTGTCATGGACACATACCACATTATACTTGGAGATTCAAAATAAAATCGTTATCAAACTAAGAATAGGAAATCGTATGAACGCGAGTGGATTTCGCGATTTTATGGGCACGAGTGATGTTTTGAAAGTTCTCAAAATTTGAGAAGGTTCAAAACATCACGAGTGACCACAAATCGCGAATTGTACGAGCAAGTTCATGTGATCTTTCATTTATTGTATACCCTACAAAACTACTCTATCACTGTGTTTCCACAGCAACTTTCGTATTGCACTCTATACCCTCTGTTGCATTCGCCACTGACCAATCTGAAACGCCATATTCGTTTGAGTATAAAATTAATGTCGAAAACCTACATTTGATATAGATTAAAACTCGGCACGTTTTGCAGTTTGTTATTCCACAAGTAGACGCCGGACGATCACATGACAGCAATCGATACTTGTTTTTCCCGATGTAACTCTTAAATGAACTTATTTCATAACAAAAAGTGAAATTGAGAAATGAATTAAAAAAAATTAAGTTAACATTTCGCCTCCCGCAAGCACAGGAAAATTGCAACTCGTTAAAAGGAAAATGATAAACCCCGGTTTTTAACTTTAAACTTTCGACCGGAGCAATGATGTCAATAATTAAGCTTTATATTGGGTACTTTTCATTCGACCAAATCCCCTATTTGAAAATTTGACGATCTTCGAGTGCACAATGGAATAGACTTAGGGCCTCCACAGACTAGGGATTTAGTTGTCGACAACTATTTGTGATCGACAACTATAAAGTTATCGACAACTAAAAAACGTAGTCTGTGGCACAAGTTGTCGACAACTAAACCCCAAATTATTAGTTGTCGACAACTAAGCAGGCCCTTAATTAGTCAGGCAATCCACAGCAGATTTGTCCAGAACTGCGCCTAATTAGATGCACGCGGATTTCAATAAGCGTCACGAAGTGTCCCCTTGCTCTTCATACCTCGTGTCTCGGAATACAAACGTCACAACGTGTCCCCCAAGTAAGGATAAACAGCTGCAAACATTCCCCGGTTGTTCAAACGGTGGATAGCGCTATCCACCGGATAAATCACTATCCAATTGCGCTATCCACTGGATAGTGATTTATCCCGCTAACAGCGCTATCCATGCATCGTTTGAACAATTGGGACCTGAAGGTTAGGTCTATCTCAGGCAGTATAAACAAAATTGAGGAACTCCATTCACGAAATTTCCATTCCATTCCATTCAATTCGACCCCCCCTCATCCAGGTTGTTTGGTCGAATGGAGAGCGCCCCGAATGCTCACCGACAATCAACTCACCGGAGAATTCTGGATTTCCGAACACTTGTCTAATTACCGATTCTGAATCGGAAATTTCCGTTGCACATCCGAAGTCGACGATCTTGACCTTTGGTAGCGGCCCAGTAGCAAGGAGAAGATTTTGAGGCTAAAGAGGATTTCAAAAAATGAATAAGTAGAGCGAGTTTCAATCGAGTGTCGTAAAACCAAAATCAAAGTAATACTTCGGCCAATCAAAAAGGACTGAAGCAATCCAGGAAACCAATCAAAACTCGAAGTAATTGTACGTAGCAGACACAAAGCGCGGGAAAATGTGCACGCGCGAGCCACGACTGGTTTCACTTCTGATTGGTTGAAAAACTGGCGTGAGAACTTTGAACCAATCACCGAGTGAAGTAATGCAAAACCAAAGCAATTCGCTAATTACTTTCGATACTCAATCGAAAACCGCTCTAATAACTATTAAATTTGTATTAACTAGTGGCTCCAGTACGGAAATGATCTCACACTAGGAAAGAGAAAGAAATGTTATTCACCGCTCGGAAGGTCCGTATTGGGATAAACAGATTTTGAGTACGGCCCAAGGGTCTAATTCAAAACAGAAGCTTTTCCCAAGACGAAATCCCTTCGGCCTGGGAATAATGCTTCTAATTTCTTCGCGGCCTAAACACAAGGCATCGAGCTTGCGGTTGAATTCTGTCGTTCTATCTGACTTCAAAGTAAACAAGGGAAAATAATTTTGAAAGATCCGTGAAACGCGAAAGTGAACGTTAGCTACGCGGCGATTTATCCACTAAAAATTCAGCTTGGCTTCGAAGGCAAGAAAGCAAAATCTCGCCCGCTCACGGAAACAATCAGATTGTTCAATTAACCGAATTCCGCACGCTCGCGCTCTGGGAAAAGACTAGCAAAATGTTTCATCCGCCGCCGGCTAAAAATTAGGGAGTTTTAGCAAAGACGACGGGTACGGCTACGGCAACGCCACAAAGCAAGAATATTATTGGTTAAAAAAGGAAAAATACTCGTGCTGCACGTGCAACACGAATTTCCGTGCATTTCTTTGCCGTACTCCACAAAACAACAACGTGAAATCACCAAAGTTTAGGTTTTGACGACAACGTGAGCATATAATAATGAAAAAGTCATTTTCAGTTTCGACTTTAAACCGTTCGTACCCATCCAGTTACAGGATAGTTCGCCTGTATTGTACAATGTGAACAAGACGGATTAATCGCGAAATACTTGCGATAGCGCTAACTTATATTTTGGACTGACGTTTTCGTTGCTGTAGCCGTCGTCTTTGCTAAAACTCCCTATTAACTGCACGGCCTCCGGATTTGATCAGAGTTACTCTATCGACTGTGCTACAAGGCCACACGGTAGCAAGCAGATGTCATTTCTGCTGCAAGTAAACTTAGCCAAGTAACACTAGTACTCACTACATGTACATAGAATCGATAGATTTTTTCTTGCAAAGCCCAATCCCTAGCCACTCTTAACTGCCTAAAGCCTCACCTTCAAGTCGAGGTGTACAATACTGAGATCCCGGAGGTGTTGAACTCCTTCTAGTATTTCCCGTATGAAACCAATCGCGACTTTCTCCGTTAAATTGTCCATTACAACTAGATGGTCAAACAATCGACCTCCCGATAAAAGTTCAACAATTAATACAAAGTTCCTCGGTGCATCAAAACAGTCGATGAAACCACATAAATTCGGATGTTTTAGTCTTCTTAGAAGGTAAATTTCATCCTCAACATCCTCTTTGCCAACCATTCGCTTCTTCACGAGTTTAGCTGCATATTCGTTGCCAGTTGCTTTCTCGACGCATTTCTTTACAACCGAAAATCGGCCCCTGAAAAGTAAACACAGTTTACGGAATAAAATCAGTACAATCTACAACAGAAACGAAGCCGTGAGATATTGACAGTTTGATAAGGAATGAAGCAGAACCAGATCTCGAAGAGAGACAACGCTCATAGCCAAAAAAGAAATTCACTTAAACAGTGTAGGGTACAACAATGAAGACAATATTAGTCAAAATCTAGAAAAGTAGGAAGGTCTAAATTCACCCACACCCCTTCCCCTCTACAAAAGAATTTATCGCCGCGCGACCCCTAGAACGCGCACCACGCTCTTGCTCGCGCGCCACGTTCAAATCGCGCGTTCACGTTCAGCACGCGAGAGCGCTTTTACTAAATTTTCTGTTTTATCTCGAGCTTACCTTCCCAGCTCAGCGTAAACATTATGGAAATTTTCAATATCTTTCTTCCACACGATAGGTTCCGATTTCGAACCTCTGCGCTTTTTCCTTTTGTGCTTCTTCCTCTTTTCGTCGTCTAAGAACAACAGAGAACCGAAATGTTAACAAACATAACTGTCAACGGGAATGGGTAACGCCGGCGTGAAGTTCGCGAGTTGCAGACACGAAACAGTGGCCACAGAACTCGCATCAACAGGAGCGCATTACGCAGAGCTAAGAAGTCTCGTGTCTCACCATGAAGCCATCGTTTTCTAAGACCGACTACATTTAGAGAAGCTTTCTCGCCAAACATTGCCTCTATGTCAATCGACGCACAATCCATCCTTTTACAACACATATGCCTATGTCATTCAAGGACATGAATTTAAAATATCCTTGTCTAAGAATACGATCACTTCAAGTGAGGGTACCAGTCGTTCGCTCCTTGTGATGTCCTCCTATTATTAAGTTTGTTTCTCCTCTCTGCTCTGAAAAGTCAGTTTTCGCCGGAGTTCCCGGTAACTCGATTCGTGGAGTTCGGATTGGGAACTAACGATTTCCTAAGCTCTTCGTTTCGTGTTCCAGATAATTATATTTTGGTTAATAAATTCAATGGTGATCATTCAACTAATTTAGCTTTGAGGTTATTTTGTGTGAACAGTTACTGTAAGTAGTAGAACTTTATTTTTGCGGCATTTACAGTACGAATTTATTATGGCTGTCGTAGTTTAAGTTGTATCCTACGCAGGTATTTTTTGCCTTGCCAAGCAACCATTCTTCTACAAAAGAGGATATTTCGAAGAGCCCAAGTGCGAAATCTTTCTAGCGATAGTTTTTATTCATAAAAAAGTTAAAATAATACACATAAAAAATCGCACTCAGGCCGGCATGGAATCAATTTGTAGTAGTCAACTCGGAATTCTTGTGCTGCAATGACCAGTACTCTCGCTGATCTAAATAAATTGAGTTTTGAAAAAAATACATGTCAAAAGTCATCTCACTCTTTGAGCCTGCAGTCATATTAGTCAACAACAGAGAAGATCAGATAAT
The DNA here is from genome assembly GCF_036669925.1 of Montipora capricornis. Taxonomy (NCBI): domain Eukaryota; kingdom Metazoa; phylum Cnidaria; class Anthozoa; order Scleractinia; family Acroporidae; genus Montipora; species Montipora capricornis. The sequence goes on along the minus strand of NC_090887.1, from coordinate 8,074,517 downwards.
GCGAAAAGATGACCTGTTTGAAGTCACTAGGAAAGTCATGTACAGCTCTGATTCAAGAAAAAGAGATTCTCCCAGTAAAATTGAATACACTAATCCATGTGTGTTCGATTCATGCGCTCACCATACCTCCGTTGATCACTGTTAGAAAGTAGATAAAAAAACGCTAGCAAAGGTATGACACTCCTTATAGACTGCGTCCTTTGACGACGAGCAAAACCATCTTTACGGCCTCCACGAATGCATTGATTTGGGGGAAAAGGAAGGAGCAAGTAGTTAGCGCTGGACAGAGATGTGATGTCCGTTCGAGGACACCTAAACGCGGAGGGCTCTTTCTATCTTCCGTGTTCTCGTGAGATAACAGGGCAGAGAAAAGAGAATGAAGAAATGAGGAGGCAAAGACGAAGGAAGGGGAAGGGGAAGGTGCTGGAGGAACACATGGGGGGCAAAGGTACGAGAACAAACATAGAGGGAAGGGAAGGTAGTGGAGGAATTTAGGGTGAACGGAAAAAGGAAAAAATGAAAGAGGTGAGGGTAAGTTACTAAAGGAAAATAGAGGGGTTAGGGGAAAGGCAAAAAAGATAGGTTAGAGGGGAAGGTGAGGTACAGAAGGAAAACAAAAAAGAAATGTGCACAGAGGGAAAAAAGATAGAGGGAAGGGGAGGGTAGTGGATGAAAAAACAGAGGGCAGGGATAGGAGAGAAAACGATAGAGGGGACGGGAAGGTGGAGGAGAAAAATATAAGGGAGGTATAAGGTCGAGCACGGAAAAAGGAGAAGTGTAAACAGAGAGAGAAGAGGGAAGGGTAATAGCGTAAAAGGACAGAGACCGGGGATGGAAAGGAAACGATAGTTGCTGTGGAAAATAATGAAGGGTTGGGAACGCAGGAAGAAAAAAGTATTATCATTGGGAGGGGAGAGAGAGCAAAGGACTGACAGCTTCCTTTCTTGGATTTGTTCGAATATAGTACACTCAAAACACCTTGTTGTTTTGAGTTCAAATATTTTAATGGAGGATAACTCCCAACATTTTCGACCAATTAACAAGGATTGAGGCTAAGAACAGATTGACAGACTATACTATTCAAATATGCAGTTTTTCCAAACCGCAACAATTCTAATCTATTTTTTCTTTTCTGTAAGTAAAATTTTTTCAATTAATTTCAGTCAAATTTAAATAAGATCCTTGGTACAATGAGCCCAAGATTGATTGGACGAGACATCGCATTTAGAAAATGCACATTAATTCCCTAAATAAAAATATCAAAATAATTTTCTCCAATAATTTCACGGAGTCAATTTTAAATTAACAGTAACACGATAAAAGCTAGCTAAACCGTCGCGAGAGCAAAATGCACTTCGTTTTTGAAATTTAAAGAAAAGTCTGAAATGATTGCAATTTTACAAAATTAACTTAAAATAATGTACAGTTCCTAATTTCGTAACTAAAATTCAACCAAATAATACCTCACAATGAGGAATTTCTTTTCAGTGCCTGTGTTCCGCAATGACACTCAATTTTAACTGCTTGTACCTTAGTGGCAATCATTAGTTCTTATTTTCTGACAAAAACCGAATTCAAACTTCTTCTTTCGCATTAACTTTAACTACAGTAGATTAACTTTGAAATTTCATTTGAAGATGTTTTCCAGAAAAAAGGTCCCATTTGATTGGTGGAATGGTAAAAGAAGAGCGTGCCCGCACGCCCCTTTCGTTCACTCACGTGTCGAAGAATTAAAACGAAATCACTAATTGGTCAGATTTCAAACTGAACGTGATTTGTATCTGGCCAGCAGATCACGCGATGCGGAGTAAAGCTATCCCTTTGTACTGGAAAACACCTTTACTTTAAAATTATGTTTAAACAAAAACAATCGAATTAAAGTTATTTAACGCTATTTTGAGACTCGTCACAAAGCATAATGGTTCGAAGAAACCACATTTATATGCAGTATAGCATAACCCCCTAAAATTATTAATCATCTACTTGACAAATTTATTTTACCAAAGCGTATGATCTATGTTCTTTGAACCTTTTAAACAAGTTTATACAACTATATAGTAATTTATGGTAGAAATTATTTTCTTTACAGCGTCTTGTCGTCTTTACACGTGCTGGAAATATCTTAAGGTGAAGACTACGAAGCTCAATAATTTTAAAACTCTATTCTGAATATTCTGAAGATGTACGTAGAAAGCTGGAGTTGGAACAGTTTCATTCCTCTGAAAAAAGCACAAAGCAAGACATTACAATGAGTTAATATTTTCTTAAGAAAATGTATTACTTGGGAAGGATGTTAGACTTGAAGACAGTCAAGTTTAGCCTGGAGTACGCTCTCGACTTTTACCGCTTCATCAGTTAATTCAGCTTTGTAAAAAAAAAACGTGAGTTTAATTAAGCTGGGAAGTAAGTCCGCCAACTGAGAAAGAGCGTCCATGCAATGTTCAAATGATTAAATTTTCGCATTATTAGAATACAAGGTAGACTTCGATTTTTTTTCCAAATCCCTCAGACAAGAGAGCTTAGTATAGATCGGAGAGAGGACCATTTGACCACTCCAAACAAATTTCTTTTAAATTACCGATTAACGCATCCGCACCGAGGTCGGGTTCCTGATAAACCCAGGAGCTTCAGTTTCACTATTAGAGGCCAGCTCCCAGATAGAGACGACTCCTTTCAGAAAATCCTGGGAACACAGCTACAGCCCCCAAGCGGAAGGGAATAATACTGAAGAAACTGGTAGAAAAATGGAGCAAATGGGAAAACCATAAATGACCTTAAAGTTATCGCTTGCAAGAAATGCTCAACACGCGATAAAACGCTGCAACGAAATTAACTGAACCAGTAAAGGACAGCGGTTTCCAGAACAAATGAAAAACTGGCGCATGCGAATGGCAAATCGCCCTGACCATACTGAACTGATAGACAAGGGCTTATTGTCAATTCCGTTCAATTCCAATAAAACTGCATATGCGACCTCAGCAAAAGCCTGGATGCTCTTTCTAGTTTTCGATACAATCATTTTTCCAACCTCGTTTCCAGGGTCTCTTTGGTGTCATTTTTCACCATCCTCTTCTCTCGTTTCAATCCTCGTTAATTTTAATCAGAAATTTCCACATCAAGTAGGCTTAAAAGACGTTTAAGAGTATTCAATTACACAGTTTACACAGTTAACCCATCACCTTAAGTTTACGTTGAAGTTTTAGTTTATGATGACTGATTATAAATGGTTTACCTCTTTCCCAGAACAGTGTGAATTTTAAGGATGTTACTGTAAGATGTTCTCATTAAGATAGAATATATTGGTGAAAGAATTACTTTAGCATAATTAATTCGATTATTATTTGTGTGTACGTTACAAAAGTAGAGGAACTTAATTACTTTGCATTTTCTCGATGATCACAAAAGATCTCTCTCTTAAAGTGATGAGTACTGAAAACTATTCGAAAGAGTAACAATGACATTTTGCAGAAATTAGGAGTTAATGACACTCCAAGCTCCACTGTCATGAACATCTATTCTCTCCTTGCAACATCACCACCCGGTCAAACACACATGTCATGAAAATAAACAAAATAATTAGCGAGCGTGACATCTTAGTATGGTTAAACAACCTCTGGGGAGAACATTTGAAGAACAGAGAGAAGAATAATTATGTGCATATAACGCCAGATGCCAACATAATTCTATCCGCCGATAGCAATCATAGGCTTCCTGATGTCGAGGAAAGAACGGCAATGTGTTCGCTATTGGTGGAGAGATTTACCTTGAAAAGACACCTTTCCAGGGTTATTCGTTTCGGGTTAAACTTACCGCTTTCAAAATCAAGTGTTATCGAATCTGACATGGGACTGTGTTTGCTGATGCCAATATCGTTATTAGCACTGACTCGGAACTGGTACGTGGCGCCTGGCGTCAGATCATCGATGAACGCTGTGTTTCCCGCCACAAATGGTACCGCCGGCATCCACATGGTCACCCCAGTCTCCTTGAACTCGACAGCGTAGCCAGTGACTGGTTTCCCGCCATCAAGTTGAGGTGGTTCCCATTCCAAAACGAGGGATGATGACGTCATTTCTTTGACAAAAGGTTTCGAAGGAGGCTCTGGAACGCCTAAGCGTAAAATTAAGAGCAATAACTCGTGAGACTTAAGCTTGCTTTAATTATTTTTTTGGTGCGAAGGACAAGCATTTAGTGAAGAGCCTTTTAATAAATAGTAAATGAATTTTTTTGAGTAACATAGAAAAACTGATAATGGCGGTTTGAAATTCCAAACAGTTCCACTTGAAGGTTTTTGCAATTATATCTCAGACGAGCAGGGTGTTGACATTTATTTGATTATCGACCTTTGGAAATGAATGAACGACTTTCGAGCTAGTTCAGGCGGATTGTATCACAAGTAATTTTCTTCAAATTTCGCTGAGTTATAATCCTCAGTTTTAACACATATTAGGTAACCATCTTCCGTCTACTGTATTTAATCGACGGGATACTTTGCGATCAATTAATGATGCTACAACTTCTGCTTTGAGCTTGCTACGCTGTTCACCTGTTAAAAAAATTCAAGCTATTCCACCTCTACTGCATTGTTTCAAATCACGCAATTTTCTAGAAGGATCAATTAATTACTTAAACGGGAAAACACCAAAAATTACACACGCCCAACATGTTTAGCAAACGAGTAACGTTTTTAGCAAAACGAACCGCAGAAGAGAAGACGAAATGCCGATACGTTTTGCTGCCAGATTCTTCGGACGACTGTCTCACTCAAAGTCAAACAATATTCTAATTTGCCAAGAGAGAACGATTCGTCTTCGGAGCTTCTCCGACGATTTGCCGAAAACGGCACTCGCCGCTTCTACTGGACAAACTGGTTTGGAAATGTTCTTGTTACCTATAACGGCCAAGGAAGCAGAGCACGTGATTCGGCGAGATTGGCACGTGACAATGCACTTGTAATGACCTGTGTTAGCAGTCTCCGTAGACACGAAGTCCAGCGAAAGCGCACATCCTTCCTTAATTATCGTGATATTCTCGTCATTTTCTACACAGAGCTTGTTCTTAGTCCATGTCACTGTGTAGGGGTGGGTGGGGAGCGATGATAAGAGGCAGCGGAGACGAAAATGCTGACCGCTTTGGACAACAACGTCATGAAGAACTTCGCTGAATGCTGGCGGCGTGAAAGTAAGAACGTGATGCATTGTTAGTTGGGTTATGGACAACGGACAGTCGGAAGCATTCGTACAAACGACGGAAGAACGAAAGCAAAGTCGGGAGTTGCCGGGACAACAGATCCTCGCACTTATCCGGATAATTTATGCAATTGTCTCTTGTAACTGAGGCACCGGAAGAACTCAGGTGTCTTAAGAGACAATTAAGCAATTCAATTCATCCCATTTTGGTACAAGTTCCTAGATGCCTGATAGTCGCAAACATGGATAATATCACACGCTGTTGAAGTGCTGCAATGAAACCAACCCCCTTTTAGCTTCTCGCTTTCATTATTCCGTCGTTTGGAAGACTGTCAGACGTCCAGCTGGATTAGCACAAGCAAAACATAATTAAGTTAAATTAAATTTATAATTTATGTTAATATTAAAATACTATACATTTACAAAAAGATTAAATTATGACGTTGTGGCCATTAAATACAAAGCACGTATGTAGTTTCATATCTGGCAATTCGTTACCCTAAGCGTTTGCTAGCGGTCGTAGATGAGCAGGGAATTACTTTCATATAGTAACGTTAACCCACCAATCACATAAAATTTCCGTTTTTGTTCCTTAACATTGAAGTTTTTGCTTGCCAACTATTGTGAACACAAAAAATGCATGAATGGCTCAAAGTTGTGTCGGAAAGTATTTCAGGCGCAAAGGAAGCGTATTAACCATTGAAGAACATAACAAAGAAATACATACTGATTTCAGTTGGCGGTCCTTTTTGATTCTGAAAATTAGAAAGACAAAAGTTTTCAGTTTGGAACAGTGTAGGAAAAGCTATTGAAGAAGGGCACAAGTTGGTTCAGTTCAAAAGGGTGTTTATTCACCGAGAGCGGGTTCACCAAAGATGCCCTCGCTTTTTAAACTTAATACGCGCCAACTTAAGAAATTCATGACTCTTCCATCTTGCTTTCCTTGTACAGTGGAAGACGAACTTGTTATGACCGCATTCGCAAAATCTATGTTGATCTAATCATAGCAAACAGCCGAGTCAACTTGACACAGTTTAACTGAATTTATCTTTAAGCAAAGAACGGTGAATACGGGGACGGAGATAAGGGAATCTGTCTGCCGCCTTTAAAGATTCCCTGTTCCACATTCTCCATTTCCAATACTAAAACATGACTTTTTTTAATTCGGACGACCACCACACCGAAAGAGTAATGTTTGAATCTATGCATGCTTTGAACGACGTATGCCATTTGAGGCTAAAATCCTGACCAGTTATGCGGGCTGCATAAAAGGATTCCTTCGTGTCATCTAACAAAGGATATGTAAATTTTTATTATCTTGAACGCTTGTTCAATGATGTGCGATTTGGAAACACACAAAAGAACAAACTGAGAAATCCAAGTCACTCACCAATGACGCCGCAGACGATTCTTCGCTGTCATTGTCATTCTCGTTCCCAGACAACTCCGTGCGATATTTGTCGATATTCTGTTTGATCTTGTTGGAAAACGCATTCAGATACGAGTCTTTTGTTTTCTTCTGAGCGCGTCGAGCTTTCTCGTCGTTCCTTGAAGATGAAACCAAAGTTAATACAAGGAGATGGTTATAAAACTCGACAACTTTCTTTGTTTTATGTTTTTGTTTGCTGTTTTGGCCCTGGCCATGCGCAAACCACACCCTTTTTCCAGGTTAAATAATTCTGTGGAGCGGATTCAGAGGCACCTTAAATAATTGGACATTTAAGGTAGCTCTGAATCCGCTATTCAGATTTTTTTAAAACTTTGCAGAGAGTGTCATCAACAATTGGTGTCAGCAACAATTGGTGTTTCACATGATATCATAACATTGCTGTTACGTGATAAAGTGTTATAGTGTCATTCCTTCCAACAACAAGGTCTCTTGAGATTGTTGAAACCGGTTTGAACTACCTTAACATGAAGTACGATGTCACTGTTCTCGCTTTTGAGATTTCAAGAGTTTCATAACCAGTCCATCTACATAAACTATTTCATTTTTCTGTAACCGTACGCACCATACCGTATTAAAATGTGAACCTCCAGTTGAGTTCTGAGTAAACTGGCCACAGAATGGCAGAAAGGCCAAAGTTGACCTTGTTTGACGCAAAACACTCGATCGCGCAAACTCTGCTTTAATGTTACCACAAAATCAAACTAAACTTGATAAAACTGTGGACGATGATTATGGGATGACAGGACAAACACCAGACAAGAGTAAAAGGGAGTCAATTAAAGAAGTATTACATCATAAGTCAGGATTAAAAAACAACTAACTACTGTGCAATAAGTGATAGACGAAGATATAAAATTAACAGCGCAATTATATTAAACTATCAAAGCGAATACCGTTGGGCTCAAAGTTTTTCAATAACTTAACAGCGCGTTTAGAATGTCAAGTAGAATTTCTTTTTCTTTAGGCCAGCAGAGTGAATTACCACCGCGGTTTTCGTCTCGGTTCTTACACTTTCTACACAAGTTCTTTATCTGGGTATTTCATTCGTACGTCACAATTTGACAAGTCACGTGACTTTTCCCACTCTCTCCCTTAATGTTGGAAATATTCCACCTCTCGTCTTTTGCACTCTTTTTTTCATATTTCGGTTTCCACCATATAAAAAAGTCATCGAAAGTAGAAGTTTAATAAAGCTTTCTAAAATTCTCCATTATTCCAGTTTGTGTGTCTTCTCAAAAACGAGCCTAGTTATCCAGGATAAAATCATCTTTTAATGTACGAAAAAATCAGAATTTTCGTTGTCGCAATGACGTGATTTTGGTCGTTCGATGTTGCGCACCCGCAGAGAACGAGTGCACGTAGGCCTATTGTCAAGTAGCGCTACAGTGAAGTCGTGGTGGTAGATGTTCAGTTCGCTTCAACTGGTTCGCGACAAACCACAAAACCGCCTATCTCCGTTATCATCTCTGATTGCTTTATGGACCCCAACAGTTTGTTGTTAAGTGGTTAGCGAAGTTAGTGCAAAGAAGCGAAAGTTAAAGGTGCAAAAAGCTAGCAAACTTACGTATTAAAGCTCCGGTGCCGTGCAATAGAGGGAAGTGTCTTCTCTTTCTTCCCTTTTACAGATCTAGTTCGAAAACAACAAGCCACAGTTACAAAACTGCGGCCAGTCTTCGTGCATTTATAATAATATTTATGTCTAACTATCTTTGAAAGCTTTAAATTATCCTTATTCTATCCTAAATAATCGGGCCAATGGAAACGACTCGGGAATATGGGCCACAGAAAAAACAGAAAATGCTAAAACGGAAATCCTCACTCTGAGTAAAAAGGAAAGGAAGACTTCACAGCCTCGGAGTGCAAACTGGTCCTATGACTCCTGATTGGAAGAAACCTTAAACTGATTATTTTATGAAAGGCTGATGGACGATAAAAATAATACATAAGCAACGACAAAATCATCCGTATGAAAGGATGAAAACGACTATATGACCAAAAGGAAAACACAGGTTCCTGTCTGTTGAACTTGTCCGTTGTTTGGTCGTGACTTCATGTCAAGTCTTCTTTCACACGAGTTACACAGAGGAACCCTGTAGCTTTCTAGACGCGGTCTGCCGTGCAAACTGCGAAAGCTATTGAAATTTAAATCAGAATTCAGCGAGCGGGAAAAACTGTGCTACCCGACGTCACGCCAATTCTTCGCAATTAAAGGGCCAGAAAACCATTTAAAACTTTTTTGTCAACAAACTTTGGGGCCAAAACGGGATTGCTGGCGGGTGAAGGTCAGCTATTGTGCTTAGGCTGTTATTTGTGCTTTTTCTAACTATGCTAATACGAATTCAGTATGATATTTTCAAGTGTAAAAAGACGTCAAAACTGTATCGATGATGTATTTATTTGTGTTAACTCCGCGAAAAAAAGACTTTACCGGCGTCCTTTCAACAGGGCAGATCGACAACATCGTCGTTTGCGCACAGAAATGCAACGTTTCCGATGAAAGGGAACAGGATTGACAGGATAGCACAGTTTTGACTGCCGCGCGCACTGTGGGCGCGGGTTCCGTATGCAAGGGTGACTGGAGAACGAAACAAGAGATGCTTCAACAGAAACAATGCACCAGGCCCTGATAACAAAAGAAGCTACAGGTCATAGCGACCAACGAAAATAGCAGTCTGGAATAGGTACAGGATAACCCGATACATACGCACTTAGAGCGATACATACGCAGTTGGAGCGAGTTTCAATCGACTGTCGTAAAACCAAAACCAAAGTAATTACTTTCACCAATCAAAAAGGAAGGAGACAATACGGTAAACCAATCAAAACTCGAAGTAATTACAAGTAGCCGACACAAAGCGCGGGAAAATATGCACGCACGAGCCACGATTGGTTTTGGTTTCACTTCTGATTGGTTGAAAAAGTGGCGCGAGAACTTTGAACCAATCACTGAGTGAAGTAATGCAAAACCAAAGCAATTCGCTAATTACTTTCGACACTCAATTGAAAACCGCTCTAATTAACCAATGCGAATTAACGACGCTAATCAATTTACACACCTCAATTAAGTTGGAAAAGTAAAGACAAGACTAAATTGACAAATACGTGAAATACAATGAAGAAAATCACTTACGTAAAACTCTCATGCCGAGTTACTTTCTTCCGTGAAAACGTTCTAAAAAAGAAAACGAATGAAATGACATTCATTTACATTTAATAACGTTCCAAAACCTAAATCAATTAAATGGAACGAACGGATGCACGAAGGATTGATGACTGAACTAACGAAAAACACAAAAACGAAGGAACGGATGAATAACGGACAAACAAATGAACACACGAATAACGCACGAAAAATGAAGGACTGCACTATTGAAAAATGAAGAACGCACTAACGACAGACTGTAGAACGTCGGCCATGTTGAGTCATGGGGGGGGGGGGGAGGGGGGGTTTGAAAACTTTTGTTTTGCCCCACCCCCGAGACTCGTTCCCAACCATTTCAACTCGAGGCGCGGGGCTACTGTCTATGGCCAATATGGCCGCCGCGCGAATAAGGTCCATTACGCAAAAAAAAAAAAAAACGATTGCAAAAAGAGAGGTCAACTTACCCTGCCGTTTTCTTTGGAGATTGTAAACCTTCTTGATCTGAAAGGGTAGATTGTCAACGTTCATTAAAGATTAGACGGTGCCTACTATTATCATTACGCATACATTCTGCGCATCTCGAGATACTCGGGTTTCCTATGGGTGGTGCTTACTAATACGAGAATATTTTTGAGCGGTTTAAAACTATACGGAGAAAGCAGAACTTAGCAAGTGCTCTTGGTATCCAAAAATAAACTTAGGGGTAACTAAGCATTCTTCCGAGCTAATTAAGCCTCAATTTGGAAAAGAACGCAAGACAGTGCTTTGTATTTTAAAGCTTTTTACAAATATTGTTGAAAAATGCCAGGTTATCGCCGGATTTTCTTTTTGGATTTCAATAACACTTGTTAAGACCTACTAATCCCGAATGTTCGTAAACCCCGCAAAAAATATCACTGAATTAGTAGACACCGTCCCTAAGCTAGGCTAACGTTAGGAGCGGACATAAACCTTAAATCCTGTCTCGCGCTACCAACCTTCGATGTTGTTATTCGCCTCCTTTTTGAGGATCTTCGCTGGTACCAGGCCGAGTTTGTCCGCGGTCGCATTGCAGACATATCTCCAGTTTTTGTCATGTTTCTTGTTCGAAACCAAAAACACCACGTCACCTTTTTTTACCGTAAGATGATCTTTATCTTTGGACTTGAAGTCTTCCAACACCACAAAGCGTTCTTTATTGCGCTATAAACAAAAACAAATACACCCGGGAAAGAATTTATTTATCGCATACGTACGGAGTGACTAAACCACTATCTTTTCCAGGAGAAAAATCACTTTGAACACTAAACACCTAATGGTTTTCTCACACATACGGAAAACACTTATCTAACCGAAAGCACGCAATGACAGTATCTGAAATATGTAATCTCTCACAGCGCCTATCGTGATTGGCCAACTTCAGCGAGAACACCACAGGACAGCCAATCAAGCCATTTCCAAGCTGGCCAACTGTTACACTATTACCACCCAACTCTGTAAATTACTCAACAAAGAACGCACGGAACAAAAATAACTCTTCCGTGATATTGTGCATTTAACTGTTTGCGCTGTTGGTTATAGTCGCAGAACCAATCACATTTTTCATCACGCGCGTCAAGCAAAAAGTATCACACTTTCCCGAAAAACGTTTTTTCCCCCATAAATTCTTTGAAATACAAGTTTGCCAACAAATCGCGAATGAGCAAGAATACTTCACGAGTGAGCGCACGGTCATGTAATGTTTTGTCTATTATATAAACACTAATGAAATACCAAACCATTTCAATTTAATATTTTTTGTAGGTCTAACATAGAACAATGGCACGATTTATTTTGTAACCATAGCAGCGGCGATCTTTTCACGTGTGAAGAAATCCTATTTTCGCGACAAAGCTCACCTGATATTTCAATGGCGTTTATATAATAAAGCAGTGTATTTTCACCTCTAGTTACCGATTCACCCTACGAGCTTGACAAAATACCATAACATTCATATGAAGACTCCACAATACAATACAGGCCAAATCACCCAATAAGTCTCACCGGTCTAAGCTGATTTCTCCAACAGCTCACATTAACCAAATAATGGGTTTGTATGGAGACCATTCTGAAATTAAACCTGTCTAAAGTTATCTGTTTCTCTGTTCCGCTGTCTGTTAGCAATAGGGACTTTAAGATACAGGAACGCGGACGTCGCGAAAGAGAACCGGAAGTAAAATGACACCTGAGACCTTCACTGCGCATGAACAAAAGTTGGATGTGCTGCGTTCTTGCCGTCGACGGACGTGACATAAAGGCTTTTCGCGTTGCTGATAGAACGTGAGTAAATTGGTGGTCTTTTTGGTTTCTACAGACCTTTTCATTAACAGTGCCTGTGTTATTTTGGATATTTAAGTATCTCCTTTGTTATTTTTTATTTACAAAGTCGCTTAAAAATACATACAAGACAAAAATTATGCCATTTTCGCCGCTGTGTTGCGAAAGTGGCCTAGCTCTGTGCGGGGAAAGCGAAGCTATATTGCTGGAGTGTTCATATGGAAATAATTTCATCGAAATTTATACATAGGAAAGAGTATAAGTGGCGAGGCGAGATCTCAGAAACCAAGCCAGCCCGGTTGACCGGCTCATATGAAGAGGCCCTAAACATCTGCTAAAATTGCTGAAATATCGTTAAAACAATGCAGAATGGCAAGAAATAACACTTAGCAATCTCGGTAGTAGCCTCTGTTTTGTGAATTACTCATACATTGACTGATTTCAGTTTCAGGATCTACCCGGGAATGGCTTCGAAACCCAAGTAAGTTTTCAGCGGTAAATTTGTTGCATATGTATTCCAAACGTCCCAAAGCAAGTCTCATCATGTATTTTTGAACCTAGAGCTTCATTTAGCTAGGGAAATAAGCGAAAGCCAAAAATGAAAATGTCCTTTACAGTGAAGACCATCCGAATAGCCGGAGAGAAAACCTTAAAAAGAAGTTATTGACAACAATTTTCAAGCGTTATTCTTGGAGTCAAAGCACAGTTACAAGTCAGCAAATCTTGAAAAAAAATATGCAGGCTATAGCACATTTATCAACAGCAGAAGGCAAGAATGGAAAAATCACAGACTTTAAAACTTTTTGCTGTTTCAGGCAGTTTTTGTGTGGCTGGAAATTTCTGTTCCAATAATGTTCAACATGTGCATCAACTGGTTATTTTTAGGGTATTATTATTATTATTATTATTATTATTATTATTATTGAAGGAATTCTTGTTTTCCTTCTTAAGAAACTGAAATGGTTGGTGTATTTTTTACATTGCAGAATTATGAGCTGGACACCTCTACATGATATTGTTTTGTGTAAGGAGATCATATTTGTGAATCCATACAGTGCCAAAAAAAAGTCTGTTAAACGTAGTGCATTGTGGCAGAAAATTGCTGACAACCTTAACAGTGTGAAAGATCCTCATTTTATTGTTGACAAGAGAGCAGTTCGAGACCATATTGGAATCCTTATTCAAAGATTTAAGAGGCAAGAAGCTCAGGAGTTGAAAGAAAGTGGAATAACCCCAGAGCGTACCGAGGTAGATGCTGCAGTTGAACAAATTATAGCCATGGAGGAGTCAGCTGACACTGAGATGCAGGAGGCAATTGATGAGAACAAGGAAAAGCTAGAGGCAGACAGGAGAAAGGCAGAGGATATGCGAGAAAAGGCGATGGAAACAATGGGAAAAACTCAAAAGCGGAAATCAGAAGAAGGAAGCAGCAAAGCAAGGAAGAGCAGGAGAAGTGGAAGTGAAGCAGTTGAATATCTCAAAGAAAGAGCAGCTGAAGATCTCAAACTGAAAAGTCAAGAAATTGAATTGAAAAAGCAAGAAAAGGAGCAGTTGCAAGCCCTCCAAACTCAACAAACACAGATGTTTAAGTCCATGCTAGAGCAACAGCAGGCACAGCAGAAGCAAGAAAAAGAGAGTATGGCACAAATGTTCAAAACCATGATTGACCAACAACAACAGCAGCAGAAACAAGTTCAAGACATGCAAAATTTGTTTTTGATTCAACAGCAAACTCAATCTCAGGCTCTGATGGGAATAATTGAAAAACTTGTACCCAAGTGACCTTGTTGAGGCCTGAAACTACATTTGCTTAGTTGTTTTAAAAGACATGATGTGATTTTCTTGTTGGGATTTTATAAAGGATGTGATTAAGGAAGACATCAGGAAGGGAAATGATGAACATTCACCATAACAAGCTTTTAGTCACCCCTGCAATTTTTTTTTACTGTCCATCCATTGATATTTAGCATTTGTATGATCCTCTGTGCATGCAATTCATTCACCCCAAGAACTGCTACTTCTGATTGAAAACATATGTTTTAAGCATGTGTTAAATTTCTGTCATTTGCAATAATGTGAATTGCCCAAAAATTGGTGCCATGTATTGGGATAATTTGCACATGGCCATATGTATTGATTGATTCATTTATCTTAAAAGCAAGAGGCAACTTGAAATCTACCCCTCCCCCCAGTTTTTGTTAATGTGTTAAGATTAGGTCGGTAAGATTTTATGAGATCATAGAGTACAAATTGGTAAACAATTTCATGTCTTATGCCATTAAACCTTTAAAAAAGGTAGACTAAAAAAAAGCATTAATTGTACTTTTCTCCAGAAAATTGTTTTAATCTTAAATTAATCTTTTTACAGTAGCTACAACATTTCTCTTCAAAAAGTTACAACACCTTTTCAATGTTTGCGGTGTAAAAAGGCTCACAACGTTGCAATGACTTAGCATATATTAAAGTTTATCATTATATGGAACACTATTCTTCCTTTTTGGCTGGATGTTTTATCAAGTCCATTTAGAACAATCAAGCAAAATAATCCTCTAGTGATGGAGGATCTAAATCAAAAAACTGAGATGTGGTATTTCCGTAGAGGCATGTCAGTGCATTGTGCAGAATCCCACAGACAATATACATTTTTCCCACTTGACTTAGACCTATTTTTAAATTCTTTTTAAAGTCTAAAAATTTAAAATAGTTCACTATCTCCCCGAAAAGCCACTCAACAGAGCTGCGAACAGCACTCATGGAATGGTTATAAGCCTGCATTTGCGGGGTTAAAACTCGATGCCTGTAAGGTGCCTGAAGATGCACCCTAAGGGGGTAGGCTGGATCTCCATAAATACACATAGCCTGTCCAGTGGTTGAAAACGCATGTGTTTGGAGGCTGTCATACAGGTGTGATTCTGCCAGCATTGCTGCATCGTGCATTTTTCCTTCTGTTGAATGAAAAATAAAATGCAGTAAAACATCAAAAAGAGAGCTCAAACATCATTAGTTTACTTTCAAGTCAAAAAAGATTTGAGTGAAAAATGTCGAAAGGACTTATTTAATACTATATTGTGTATCTTAAATTGTCCGGCCCCTAGGAAATGATCGGAAAGTGCCTTACCTACTGGCCCATAGAGGTGTGCAATTAAGCCATTTGGAACCACAACCGACTGATACTTCAACCCATGTACACGCTTGTGCCCATTGTATACCAAGCGCTGGTTTTCTCCTGGTCTAGATATTGGACGAACAGTTCCGTCAACAAAACCAAAGCAATTTGTAAGTGGTGCTCCTTTGTTAGAAATTACATCAGCGTAGCTTTCGAGCTGGATGGCACTCAAAACGGTTGGATTCCAATCCATGATACGATGCCTGTGGTTTTCATATACCCAATCCATCACAGTATTATTTATCATACAGATTTCTGGGACTGGCCTTCCAAATATCGGGATCATGTCGGAGTAGCGACAAGGGTAGGCAAATCGCTTGAGAAGAATACAAAGGCCCTCAGTTCCATCACATACTGTTCCTTGATCACATTTAAATACAGCAGGAATTTGCAGTGCATCTTCAAGGCGAGTTATGTGATGCTTCTCAACCCTTAAATTGGCTGTACACTCAGCTCTATTTTTGTCCGGCAAAGAAAATGTCGGATATTCTTGGTAAGGAAAATCCAAATTATCTGACTTGCTTTCCTCATAGAGCAGCAAGAATTCTGCATCGGTAATAAAGCCCATTGCATGACTTAAACACAACATTTCTCGAGTTTCCCTGAAAGAAGCCATATCAGTGAATTCGAAAAACTTGTCGCGTCGCTCGCAAAGAACCTTAACTTAAATTTCCCGCCACGAACGCTGTGTTCTCGACCCAGGCTCTCTTCGACGGTCGCGTACTTCAAGGCGTCCGCGTCCCCGTATCTTAAAGTCCCTAATCAGTTCCCAGGCCCCGCTTAGAAGACAGCTATTAGACTCTATGTGTCCACTGGAGCCAGAACCGTCCGCCATGTTGGAAGTTTCAAATAGACCATTTTACAATTCTGTAATCAGTTACCAGGCCTTTGAATGAAAACGAGGCTGGAGTTGACCTTGCCTTGATACAAACCTCATTGGTTTTCTTATGTAAATCACGTTGTTATCATGCTAACGAGCTTCTATTTACATAAGAAAAGCACTGAGGCTTGTATCAAAACAAGGACAACTGCAGCCTCACTTTCATTCAAAGGCCTGGTAACTGAGCACAGAACTGTAAAATGGTCCATTTCTCTGGCTTTTTACGCATCAAACAAAACGGAATCGAATTGGCATGTTTATTTTGAGTGATTTTTCTCCTCTTTTCATTGCTTTTCTAACGTACGGCGATTTGTGACAAAGAAAGCTCACAAGAGTCTATGAAGATAAAACTTTCCTTTGATTCGGCAAGTTCTTTTGTAGAGGAATAAAGATAAGCTAGGTAAGTTGTGTTCGTTCCACTTTCAATATGGTACCCCTGAAGCCGTACCAACCTAATATAGTTGAGTCGGACACATTCGAGTCAAACGAGTTAAGACAATTATCTTCTCGGAAGGCTCGAGAAGAGTTACAATGCAAAAAGGAATAAATATAAGACTCACGGAAGCATTAGGAAAGGGTGACGTTAGATCCTCGAGAGACTGCGCAGTAGACAGGTCGATTAGATTCATGTGCTGTAGACGATTAGTATGCGAGGCGACTGGTATCTAGACAACAAAGAGAAGCCGTTAGTAACAAGAGTTTGGAAACTCCGAGTTCGTTAAAAGGAGCATTGCCGGTAGTAAAGCGCCCCTCAAAAGCTGGCAATTATTTTGTACTGTAACAGTTTCTATTGTTTTTAAGACTAAGTTATTTTCGTTGTTCATTCTTTTGCTTTCGGTGTGGCCCATTTGGCGGGTGGCAAGCAAATCAAATTGCACCTTACGAAAGCTGCTACAGATCTCACAGTGTCACGCTGTAGCAGCTGAACTCTCAACGCTAAAAAACATATTTGTATCAATTGAGACCAGAAAATATTTCTGTAGTTTCGTAACGAAGAATGGTGTAAGTTTATGGAAGCTGTTTTTGTTCGTCTACAGCGAAGTATGCACAAAGTGGAAATGGACAAAATTTGAATTTCGAGTTTTCAGGAAAGCCTCCACTACTTGGTCCACGTCACGGCATCTTTAACCTTTTGACTACCAGGAGTGACCAGTATGTAAATTCTCCTCACACTTTGAATGAAATGTCGGTCAGACAGGTATTGAGAATCAAGACTATTATCAGCTAAAGAGCTTAATTTGCCCTGTAGCGCAACGCTCAAAAAAAGATCTCTTACCTGTGAAGGTCTTTTCAGTGAGCCCGTGTCAGGCATACTGAAGCTGTGCCCACGGTTGGCACCAACAGACAGCGGTAACGTTGTACTGCTGGATGGGGTCACCTGGCCTTGTGTCGTTACGGGGTGTGTAGGGGCCATGGCTGGTGGACTGGGGACGAATTGAAATAGAAGATCACCTTCGAGGATCTTTACGCAATAATCACATCGTAAAATGAACCTTGCAAACCAAGAACATGGTTCTGGAAAGTTTGTAGCGGAAATTTTGTTTCCCAAAGTTTTCTGCGCAAGAAAATTTTTCCCAAAAATGCAAATGGCAAAAACTAACCGTGGAAAGGGTATAACATTGAGTTAGCCGACTTGGTCTTGTGGGCCAAATATGGGAGATTGCCACTCGTATCTCAGAATTTCTTGATTACAAAACTGCGGTCTATGACCGTCACTTCAAATACACACATTGGGGGGGGGGGGAAAAGGGGGCAAAAAGAGAGCTTGTTTTTCATATTTGTGGTTGTAGTTAGTCCCAAAGCAGAATTTTCTCAACAACGTTGTCCAAGATTATAGTTTACTAGTCTTTTTAACATTTATACCTTGTAATTCTTACACAGCATGTCTGCAAACCAGCTTGCTGAGCCATTTACCGTGTTTTAAATAAAGCTGATTGATTGATTGATTTGATTGATTGTAAAAGCAGTCAGTGCTACCGCACCGAATAAATGAACTCTCGGCTTAGTTTAAATATACAAAGCATATGACGTTATTACTAAACAACTTACATGCCGTTGGCTTGCTGTTTTTGATACTCGATTGGATTGCCTAAAGCTGTTGAACAAAAATAGTGAAGCTTAGAATGCTACTTAAGTCGACAAATGCATAATTTGAAACAGTATATCCCAAACACCGAAAGGATATTGAAAGGTTAAGATTTATTTTGAAATTCGTGACAATGCTTCAATTAAGATTGAAATTTATTTTTTAGAAAATTAACTTTTATGGTGCTCGGAAGTTTTCCTTTCTGCAAAATACTATTTAGGTTTACAAGAAAAACACCTTGCTTCGTTTAATCTTTGGGGACAACTGTATTGACGAGTTGCCTTTCATTAACGCCCAGAAGCAAACAGTCTCGTTTGTTCTGTAGCTCTTTCCAGAGTTTGGTGTTTTAGACGCGAAGATTCTCGAAGCGTTATACAAATATCTGATTGAAGCAGGTTTAAATTTGTTTATAACAAGAAATTTAAGGTTAGATTTCGTGAAAGATGCTCTGCGCTTCAACGAATAGACCTTATTGGAGTTGAGCCTGCAGGCACATTTTCTTTTGTTTATAACTACATGCAACGGAGGCTTAAGGGTCAATTCGATACAAAATGACCCCTTAGCCTCGTTTATGCGGCAAAACCGCTGATAACTCCGATAAGGGCTATTAAAAAATGGCCTTTTCCGACTGTTGTGTCAGAGTTACCCGGTATCTGAATGAAAGCGAGGCTGCAGATCGACAATGACTTCGTTTCGATAAACTCCCCGAAATTCTTGTAAAAGTGGTTATTTTTGGATCAACGACTAAAGGCCCGCTTCCATTCAGGTCAGGTTACTAAGCAAGCAATCTCAAAAACGCTTCTTTATTTTTTTATTATGTTTAAGTTTATTTATTTTTTTAACTTCAAACCTTCGTTTTCCAGGTTAAACGGAAGACCACCTTGAGCCGAGTCTGTATTAAACAGTTAGAAAAATAATTAAACACAAAGAAACCTAGCAATACTGAAGAAATAATTTCCTCATTTCTGATTCCCTCTAACAAGTTTATTGAACAATGAACCCCTCGGAGGGTTCTTTTTTCTTTTATATGGTTTTGTAGGTAGAAGCATAGAGAGGTTTTCAATTGAGTGTCGAAAGTAATTGGCGAATTGCCTTGGTTTTGGATTACTTCACCAAGTAATTGGTTCAAAGTTCTCGCTCCACTTTTCCAACCAATCAGAAGTGAAACCAAAACCAATCGTGGCTCGCGCGTGCACATTTTCCCGCGCTTTGTGTCGGCTACGTGTAATTACTTTGAGTTTCGATTGGTTTACTGGATTGTCTCCGTACTTTTTGATTGGCCAAAGTGATTACTTTGGTTTTGGTTTTACGACACTCATTTGAAAACAGCTCTATCAAATCATACTGATTAGTTTTTGACGAGAGGAGAAAACCGGAATACCCGGAGAAAAACCTCTCGAAGCAGAGTAGAGAACCAACAAACACAATCCAAATGTTGTCGGAAACTTCGTGTTTCGTGTGTGACAGTTACTAAATCATTAAGAGACAGTGTATCTCTTTAGTTAACAAATTCTGATTGACATGTGGTTTTAAGACAAATAGGCAACGATTTTATGATTTCCAGATAATCATCGACACAACCTTGAATAACCTTAAGTGCTCGGCCAATCACAATGTCAGAGAATGTTTGAGTTTTCAGAGTAGCTCTTTACACACCCGTTGTAACTGAGTGAATACGCAAGAAGAATTAAATAGTTAAGCTCGGTCGAGTTTATTGATTGAGTTTCGTTCGTTAGAGTGTTATCCCCAGTAAAAGGGGCAGAGTTTACGAAAATGCGACGCCACGAGACGCTTGTAGTTTGAGTAATTAGACTCAGCTAACAAAGAGTGAGTTTGCAATGAATTAGATTCAGTAAAATTTCCATGCTACACTTAGTCAGTTACTGTATTGGCAATTCAGCGGAAGTTAATCAAGTTGTTATCGAGTTTACGATACTTAAACTGGAAATGCGTTTGACAAAACTTTTATTCGTAAAAATCTGCAACCGCTTCTAATGAAGTCCTTTTTATCGGTATTCAAATAAAACCTTTATGGGTATTTTTCGTGTTATTTCAGCGTTTTGTGTGTTGTCGCGACTGCGTATCTTCTGTTAAAACTTACCCATAGCAAACGAAAGTTGGGATTCCTGAAGTTTCTGCAACGCTAGTAACCAGTCTCGCTTCTTCTCAGGTGAACTCACGGTCATGGTGAAGATCTCGGCATCTGGGTCTGAGCCAGTCCAAATGGCAAAGGACAGGTCATCGTCACCGACTTCCATGTGATGCATATGATTGACCTAAGGATTTATTAAAACCTTTTTTAAAACTGAGATTCTTCAGATGGAATTGATGCACTGATGTCTTCTGAATCGAAAAGCATGCGAAAATAGGATATCTTGATGTACGCGCGCTTGCGGGAAAGAAATTCAACACTTGTGCCCAGAAATGCACGCCCAATTTTGACATCCAACACGAAGTGTCTGTCAAAGTCTAAGCCTTTGCTACCTATTTGCAACCATAAGGTAAGGGTAAAGGTTAGATTTACTTTTAGCTTAGTATAAATGCAGTACTTCATCCTTAATTTGAGGAGCAGCATTTGGGTGACACTTCGTGACGTTAATTGTCTGTATTCCGAGACACGAGGGATGTTGAAGTTGGGGAGAATAGCACGGAGACACTTCGTGACGCTTATTGAAATCCGAGTGCATCTAATTAAGGGCATATCTAAATGATGAGCTTGAAAAAGGAAGATACATTGACGTACTTGGGGGAAGGAATTTAATTGCATGGATTCGCCAGCTATGCATAATAAAGGACTTTCTACTGGTACCTTGATGCTATGCCTGTAGATGTACACAGTCCAGTCCAACTTCCTCTCAAAAGGTTCACTGAAAATCATGAGTTGCTCAAACAAGAAGACTTGTCGCTTGCACGGTTTGCGAGTCTCGGGGTCCGCTACCATCAGTGTATCCTGAAATGTAGGGGGAAAAGAGCGCCGTCATTTCAAGACACTCCAACGGTAAATAACATCGTGGTAGACGTCATCAGCATCATCGTCGTCGTCAACATAAAATACAATAGAGACCTTAAGCAAGAACAACGACGACGGCTACGAAGACGTTGTCTAAAAATATTATTTCCCATTACTGTAACAATTTTGCGATTACTCCAATTGCCTGGGCATGGAAAGTGTGAGTCCACATTCCAAGAAATAGAAATTGTTGAGAACGGTGTGGATATTTAGATAGAAAATTAAAAATTCGACGTCAGGTGCTCGCGTCCTCCACAGAACCTCAAATTTGATCATTTCACGTCGTTGTCAAGACGAGATTGGCAAAGAAATAAAATGTAAAACGCACGTGCAGGGCGTGCAAAGCTTTTGTTTTTGTTGATTAAACCTATTGTTTTGTGGCGTTCTCGTAGCCGTCGACGTCTTCGTCCTCGTCGTCTTTGCTCCCGATTTCTATAATAACACTCTTTTCAATTGACGTCACGATATATATATAGCGCCCAAAACATTGTGGGATTAATATGCGGACAAAGACAAAGAAATTTTAGCGATGTTTGTCCGCATTTCAATCCCTTAGTGCTTTGCAACAATCTATTTTTATCAACTGTGGAAAATGCTATTATCATTCGCATTATTAAAACCCATACTGACCTGGGTCTTAAAACGTACACGCATAACATTTCTGACAACCCAATAAGATGATATCACAACAATTTTATCGGAATGCTTGAAGAGTTTCTTAAAACCGTGTCCCCGGTTTTCAAAAAAAAAATATATGGCGCATTTCTTCCCAAGTTTCAATTCACTTTCATCCCTCAATCCAAATCTATAGAGCGTTTTCAATCGCGTGACCAGCAGCCATATTGGACTACTGACACAAAATAAAGTATTTGCATAAAAATAGAGTTCAATTCCCGGAGGATTAGTTGACGTCATGTGAAAACGCTCTATACATGATTGCACCAATACGCTTCCAGGCTTCCTTGTAAAGAAACTATCGATTTTATTTTTGCTCTCCAATAGTATGAAGAAATTTTTAGTCATGGAAGTATGGCGAAAACAGCCTGCACTCTACACTAAAAATGGACGTAATCTTTTACAACACGTCGTTTGGCTTTCGTGTTCTAAGCTCCTCAAACACTTTACCTGCATAATAAGCTGGCCAAGCGCTTGAATCTTTCCCTGTGAGAGGAAAAATATACACCTCGTTAGAAAATCATGAAGTACGGAGTGTCTGATGAGGAAGAAATTTCCACCACAAAGTTGATACTAAAGCGAAGAAAATTTATTTACCGTGTAGCACTCTAACATTCCAACATTCATCATATCGTTTGCCTTCTTTGGAACGATGTGCATCATATCCAACGCTTTCTGGAATTGCGAATGTAAAGCAAGAAAACAATATCTTTTTGCATTAATATTTGCTATAATTAGAAATAATTTATACCTAAGAGGTATGTCACAAAGTTTCGCATTTTCTGGTCAAAATTGTACAAACAGTAGATGTATTTATCATGGGTGATGAAACTCGCTGTATGGGGTGTCGCGTGGGGTGTCGTGTGGGGTGTCGCGTGGTAAGTTGCTACAATTACTTCATTAGCGGAGGGCTGGTATATATTCTGCATTCCCTTCTTTCATATTCATTCGCGTCATACGTACGTCTCTGCGCCATAAAAATAAAATACCCAACGATGAATGACTGCATGTCCATTTTTCATACACAGATAAACACCGTTATGAAAAGAACAGGGAAAAACCTTGAGTTCAGTCGTATCCAGTCCTGCTTTAGCAGTGTATTTCACGAAGTCTTTCAGAAGCAACTGGTATTTCATTATCCTCTGAACAGGTTTAATCAAGTAATCCTCAATTCCAAGCCGATACCCGAGGCGCTCTGCAACTTCCTGTGAAAACAAAAACAGCAAGTGCAGATTGAGTACCGGCCAATCACAACAAATAAAGACAATCAAACGGACCAACTTACACAAATGACATGCAGCTGGACGCTAAGCGCGGGAAAAACGCGTGCGAGCAAATTGCTTCTGATTGGCTAAAAATGTGGTACGAGATTTTCCATCCAATCAACAAGCAAAGCAATGTAAAGCCTGGTTCACACGTATGACGCAAATGCCAACGCAAACGCAAGGGAAGTCAGACACGCAGGCGCAGTTTAGTCCTCTTTCCAAGATGGTGGACAAGAAAAAACCAGTGTTTCACACGTGTTCACACGTGTTAAACGCAAACGCAAGAAAATGGTAGTTCACACGTGTATGGAGTGTCTTCACTCACGTGATCAGTAACCTTGTTTTTCCACCGAAACAAAAGAAAACATTTGCATGATAAAAGAGCTCAATTCCCTGAAGATTAGTTGGGGACATCAACATGGCCGCCGTTCGTATGTTTAGGGACACTAACATGGCCGCCGTGACGTCACGTGAAAACACGTTTGCATTTGCGTCGTATGAACCAGGCTTAAAACCATTGCAATTGCGAAATAACTTTCGATCCTGCATTAAATAGCTCCTTTTACGAACAGTTTCAAAAAAACTTGAAATATCTCAACTCACAGCAAAGTATGTATCCTTAAATTCCTGGACGAGACTCATGGATTTCGGTTTGTTTTGACAGTAGAAGATGTAAAACTTGAGCTGTCGTTCCTTTGGAAAAAACATATGGACAAACTTTCACATTAGTTTGCAGAAGATAATACCACTTCACAGATGGCCGTCACGTTCCAAGTTTAAGGATTATTTAATGTCCCACAAAACGACTCAGTTCAATGATCGACTTACAGATGTCAAAAAACAGGAAGCTAACTTCTCAGGAGCATCTTCACATTTTTCTATTTCTTTGACAAATTTCCTGTAAAGACGAAAGGAAAACATCAATAAACAGACTTCTGTCTAGTAACGCAACTTCTAACTGACGAACCTCCATTTAAACATGCTTTAATAACAACGCACATGCTAACGCGACAATCAAAAAGCCGGGACACGAAACCAACAAAAACGTTGCGGAATTCCGATTACTTCCGCACATATACAAAGACCTCTCATCGGTTCAGAGACGGGACCATTGCTGGTATGGTTTCTTCACGAAAAGGATAAAACCGCACTCTTTCGTTGCAAAAATTGTCCGAACGGTTCTTTTCGCATCCGACGTTACACTCGATTCTTGACTTGTCCTGTAAAAGTATCTTTTTTCTTTGCAAAAGATATCGCAACCGTTCTACTTCTTCTCGGGTGCGCATCACTTTTCACTCTACTGCGTAAAACGGGCATTAGATACTACTCACGTCTTATGCCACTCGAAGATTTGTTGAATATTGCCAAACAATACCCGCGTTTTCCCAAGAAGCTGCTCTGGGGTTTCTGGTTTTGCAAGCTCTGGAATAAATCCCTGTAAAATATACACTTTAGTAAAACTACTTAAGAATCATATCCTAAATTAGGTATGAAAAAAGTGACCATAATATATATTTTTTGCTCAAGCAACAAAAATCTATCGCCAAAAACAAGTGCTCTACTCTGTAACTCATTGTAAAGTATACAAAGCAACTTAAATCAAATGTTGGGGTTTTAAGTAATGAAAGACAACCAGAAAGCTCGAAGAAAAACCCTGGAGATCCCACAAACTCAACTCGCATGTGACTCAAAACGCGCTTTAAAAAAAGTGGAAGAATCTTTCATATCAAACATATCACGCTGAAAACCCCATCTCATGAGGCAACAAGTTGACTATTTACATGCGTGAAGGAGTGATCAATTTTTAAATTAATGTTTTGTTATCGATTATTTTTTGTAATGGCCACCTAAAAAGTTTTCGCCAACAAGTTGCTTCGTCTGTGAAGGCGCTTAACAACCACAACGTCTACCAAAGAATTTCGGTTCGAAAAGTAATAGATTTCCTTGGTATTCAAATCTCTTCCTCTTACCTCCACAACCTCTCCAAGACTTTTGACATAATCCCTCTCTGTTTGAATAAGTTCTTTTAACACGAACCTATGTAAAAAAGAAAACAAAGAAAAGGAGAATTTACCATGAAATGCCCATATCAAGGCTTCATTAAAAATGAATCAGTCCAATGACGACAAGGGGACGGAACAAGAGGGACGGAACGGGAGGGGAAGGGAGGCTAGAATAATTTTTTCAACTTACCTTCTTTTCTTGAGCGCAACGGCTTCGGGATCCTCCTCTTCGGGAACTCCCGCGGGTGGACTCACATCCCTTTCGACTTCCTGCTCCCCAATCTCCTCTCCTTGCGTTTTTGATTGGCTCACATCCACTTCCGGTTGAGCCGAATCTTGTGCTTCTTCTTCTTCTTCTTCTTCTTCCAATTCAGCTTCCTCTTCCTGTACCTTGTCGAAGCTACCTTCATACGCCTCATCCTCATCGTCATCATCTTCCTCGTCATCTTCGTCTTCATCTTCGTCGTCGTCGCTGAGGTGAAGCTTGAGGTCTCCTTCGTTTATTACAGGTTGAACCGGAAGATAAGCTGTGCCTTCGGATTCTTCTGTATTATAAACTTCACTGTTCTCCTCTGGGATACTCTGAATCAACCAAATAAAAACGTAACAAAAGTTAAAGTCAATTATTTGCTGCTTAAATTTTGTTTTGAAGACATTCCACTCGAATTTACATCGTAAGCAACCATTCTCTACTTGCACAAATTCCATACCTTTCAAAAATTTACAAAGGCATTGTTTTCGATTTTTCCCGGGACACAGAAGAAATTGCAAGCAATGATTATGCATTTTTTTTTTTGGGGGGGGGGGGGGGAGTGGGGAAATGTAAAATAAGAGTATTATGGGATTTGTGCTGATAGGGTTCGATCCCTATGGTTAAAATGTATATCAGAAACGTTGAAAAGATTTTTTTTTAACCCTTTCAGGCCCGAGGGGTTCCCCATTGACGAGTAAAATCGTCTGGCGTTAGACAGAGTAAAATCTATAAGTGCCATTTGGCACTATCGGGCCTGAAAGGGTTAAAACCTTTCGTGTGTATAATCACCCTCCAGTACGCACAAATAGCATTATAAAATGCAAGCGTCCTAAAGCCACTGAATCATTGTCCCTCAGGCGTCTACGATTAACTCCGTGCGCGCACACAAAGTCTAATTTTTCTTCGAGAAATATCGGCATTTTTAAGGTACCTTTCACTATTTTAATCCTGCTCTTACAAAAAAAACACTCTCATTTTAAAATAACGTCTTACTTTGTGGGCGTGTGATGCGGGAGAAATTTCTACTGGTCTCAGCAACAGCAAATCGATATCGCTCTCACTAGCCCCCAAGAGTTGCTGAAGTTTCTTAGATCCTCCCCCTGAGGCCTTTCTTACTACCCGCGCAGGTGTAGCAGGGGAATGGTCAGTTGATGTTTTGTTCCCAAATTTCGCTTTACTCCACGAGCGTTTCCTGTTTGGAAGAAGAAAAAAACAACAACACAATATCAATGATAAAAAGACATAAAAAGTTCCCACAATATTCACTACCGAATCTAAAAATAATATCCCTTCAAAAACCCTGACGCCTGAAACCAGCGTTGCCCTTCGAATGAGCCGCAAAATTGACATGAAAAGTATCAAAAACGGACGCCACTTTCTCACGATTTCCCCGATGAGAGACATGTGGCATATTCTATTAATACGAAGTCATTAAATTGTTTTGGCTTCCTTAGCAACAAGTGATGTCAATTCACGCAGGGCCCTTGCCTCTCACGGTTTTAGTCGTGCGTACAATGACTGCTGGTTTTCAAATTAACTGCAAAATATATTTCTACGAGAGCCGATCAACTTCTACACTGAGTGACTGCCTGTTTTGCTACGTCTAAGAAGAAAGTAGAGGCAAATTAACCGCAACTGAAATGTATATATATTTGAAGTGTGGGTTATAAAGAAAAGGTAAATCAATGATCCTCGCACAACAATTCTACCTTTCGTCTATAACCTGTACTTCAAAATAAATACATTTATTTCATTCATCGAGTCCTTTGACGGGAACACATGAGCCGCCCCAACAAATTGACTTGATCCCAACTAAGTGGCTTCATAGCTCAGTAATTTTAACATTGCAACAACTGAAACAAACACAACTTCATGCAAATATAATGTACCTGTTTGGATCTGAGTAGAACCTATTCATTTTGCACAGTGCTCTCTTATACTTTATCACAGTGCCAACGATAGATGGTAGATACTTTGACACGTATGGCGTAGAAGTGATTTTAACCACAATTGCTTGTAATCTCGAATCTCATTGGCTAGCATGCGTCATGCTCTCGTTAGTGTGTCAGGCAATTGTAATAGCCAATCAGGAACGCTCACATTACAGACAACGCTTACTCTTTCTTCGTGACATGATCTTGGTCACGCTCAGAAATAAGCATTTCTTTCGCGCTGAATATTGTGGTAAAAAACAAATTGAATGTCGTTCAGCGTTATCTGTACTCTTAGACAACAACATTCGTCATCACAGTGGCCAAAATTTGTTGTGGACTTACAAGGCGCACAACATTTTGACAACATTTTACCGCGCACCGGTGGCTCAGTTGCTTGAGCACCGGGCTGTCACGCGGGAGATCGTGAGTTCAACTCCGGCCGGACCAACACTCAGGGTCTTTAAAAAACTGAGGAGAAAGTGCTGCCTTTGTAATTACATCTGCAAATGGTTAGACTCTCTAGTCTTCTCGGATAAGGACGATAAGCCGGAGGTCCCGTCTCACAACCCTTTAATGTTCATAATCCGGTGGGACGTAAAAGAACCCGCACACTTGTCGCAAAGAGTAGGGCATGTAGTTCCCGGTGTTGTGGTCTACCTTCGGTGGTTGGGAGGTTAAATGCTCGGAGATATTAGCTACACCAAGCTACTCTAAAAATCCGAGGATAAATAAAGATATATATGATAAGCCGATGATGATATGACCACTGTGATGACAAAATATCGTTGTCGATAACGAGTACAGACAACGGAGAACCACATTCAATTTGTTAAATTCTGCGATAAACAAATTTCGTCTAGGATATATTGAGTTTAAGACTTCTCATGTAGAAAGCCAAACGCGACCCTTAGATTTTACAATCCTATCAGGCAGCGATACAACATTGTTCACCAACATGTGTATCAGAGTTTAACAGTGGTCTAAAATGTAAGCACGTGCTTTTTCGTGCTATTTTAAATTTGAATGATCTGACGATAAAGATATTTTAAGTTCAGGGTAAACTATTTTTACATTTGGCCAGGGGCCAAAATGGCGGATGAGACTAACATGTGTTTTCGGAGAGGCCATTTCTTTGAAGCGGTAACTTTACTAACAAGACCGAAGTGACTTCGGTGGCTTCCATTATCTGGCAAATTTCAACAATTTTGTCTTAATTTTTTGGAAAGTGGAATAATTCTAAATATAAAAGGTCCTTTGATATAGTACTCTGATCTTGGCAGAAAAATGACGTTATGAGTGAGGCAAATGGCCTCTAAATATACACTTTACGTGTTTTTCAATATTTGGTCCAGGAAACCCATTTTTACTTTCTCTTACACAGGTTACTAACCGAAGAGAGCTGAACTGAGATCCTGTTCGCGAGCGCCGACGGACTGGCGGAGACCCACCATTATTGGTAGGCTGACCCTGGTACCAAGATGCAGTGGGGCTGTCAGATGAGGACAGTGACACGGAATCTACAAGAATACCAAACAATAATGAGCCTTGGGACACATAAATTTTTGTCTCGCGAATTTTTGCAAATGCCCGCTCAATGCTTAGTTAACCTATTAACTATGCTCAATGCAATTTTTCATGGAAAAGGAAAAACTAATGTTTCAACATTTTGAATGATCCAGTTTCGTAATAGTCTTGATAACTTTAAACACTTCTAGATGTAGCTGCTTTGGACGCAATGAAGGCACCCAGGAAATTACAAAAACAAATAGGAAGATAAGTATATTTTTTAATAATCTTAAATGTTGATAGCCATTTTGTCTTTTTCAGCAAATTTGAAATGAGCGTGTATTTCTAGCAATCCAAAATTTCCCTGTTGGAGAGAACGTAGCTTTAACTTTTGACAATATCTTCTATGATTCTAAAGCCGTACTCCAGACATTTGACAAGAACGTACATGTGTTTATCGCGACTTTTCACATGTGTTTTAATACCGGCGGAATCAATATTCGTTTCGTGGGAAAATTTTCGAACTTCATCGTCTTGTTGATGTATTGTTGACGCGCTCCAAAGACCACACGAGTGAGCTTTCGAAAGCTACAGTTTAAAAAATTTCAAGGGATTTTCCGTCGAGAAATTTTATTCAAAAGTGTCCGGGTATTCTGCAGTTACTCTAAAAAGGCCAAACACACCCATTATTGAAATGAGATTTTTGAAAGAAAGATCGATCCTACAGAAAACCTGATAAACACTGCAACTTAATACAGGCTATATAAATGGTCACGCTTCGCATTTTTACATGTCAAGAAATCGATGAACGACGAATTAGGAGACGAAACAAATTAATTAGCCACGCGAATGTGTCAGTCTTATTTTGAAGGCGATACTCAATTATGCCCAGAAACACACTTTTCAAAGAAACAACCGGATATTTTGATTTAATGTCCTTGACAATGAATGACCAAATGTCATATTTATAGGAAAAACAGACACGCAATATCAGAGATAATCAAAACGCTTTGGCCAAAAACTGCATTATCCAGCCACGAGCTTTCCCCATCGCTTTGCTACCGGCAATGCGAATGTTTTTCAACGCGGCGCTGCGAGACGTGTGACTATCACAAATGAATATTGCGGCTAATTGCACAATGCCAACTAAACGCAATTAACTACGGAAAACACTTAAGCGATTCCAAGAGCCGGTATTGGCCGCAAATTGAAAAAAAAATATCGCAGCCAAGGCATAGAGATAGCATAGCATAGCATAAGCAAAAAAATGGAGCCGGGAAACAAGTTATTATACAAACCGATACGTAATAGAGAAATTAACTGGTATGCAGAGACCTCTTAATCTTCTTAACGCAAAATTTAACGCCTCAGAGCAAATATTTCTTTTGTACTCGACATCCATGTTAAGTTGTGGTTTTGTAAAATTAAAATAACCTGCCATGACAGACCTTGGCGTTTTAAACAGAGAAAAGCTAAAGTCTATTAAATATCGACCATTGTGCATTCCAACAGCAGAGGTATTCCTTTACTATCACCGCGAATATTCTCACGTTGCAGAACAATGTAGGAAAAACAGAACGTCTTCGTCTCAATAACTTGTTCAAATAAAAACTACTCGATGTGTGATGACTGCATGACCGACTTGATCAAAGAATTTGCTCGCTGTTCTTGTCTACAGGAAACGACTTTAAAACAAAGAACACGCAAAGCTAGAGACCTTGAACAAGAGCTATGGGTGCAAAACGAAGCTCTTCTTTGAAATAAAACCAACAATAAAGCTGAATACTCAGTAAAACAAACATGAAACTATCAAACATTTCTTGGAGGTGGATCGAAACTGTTCGCACACGAACAGAAGCAAAATAATTTTGACACCTAGAAATGTCAGAAGACAAAACCAGGTAAGCGCATCAACAATATTAGCAAGGAAAAAAATCAACTTCCTTTCGCCATACCTTCGCTGCTGGAGTGCGAAATGTCCGAATGGCGTTTCTTCTTTGAATCTGCGTCGCTCGATCGCTTGAGGTTCGTATGCGGCGCCCAGCCTTCGCAAGGATTCACTCCTTCGGTTAAAAGCAACCGAACTCTCCATCGCGAGCTTCCGTGTGGTTTTACAAGCACCTCAACGAGCTGTCCTTTCTTGAGTGAAATCTCCTCATCGTTGGCTGCCTTGTAGCTCTCTGTCACCGACCAAACATTCTCATTGCATTCAAGAACCTTGGAAGAAAACGAGATCAGCTGAACAGGGGATGTGGAATAAATGACCCAGGGCATTTTAGAAGACTTTGGTTCCAGCAAGGTTATGCAAATGTTAGAGACATGACTTTGTGTACACGAGACAACTTCTGATACCGCATTTCACGTCACTAGATTGGAATTCCAAAAACGTTGACATGGAATCAAATAACGTTCCCCACCTCTCTGATGTTGTCTGTCGAAAATATAAACTAAAACGCCACTTGGTCAACTGGAATTAACGCTTATCTCTTACTTCAAACTTGAACCCTGAACCAAGTTATTAACGCTCGGAAACTAGACATACGAAATGAACTTTCCACTCTACAAACACATAACCAATAATATTCGCATATAGCTGAGGAATACGTCCACGCCGAAGAGAGATGCGTTCTTACATTCAATATTTAGCTGACAAATCAAAGGCAAGTACTGTACAAGCATGTACTTGAGGGCCAAGGCAAACTGGACTATAAACTAAAACACCACGATTAGTTCACACGCATTCCCTGGGGGCTTGATTAGAGAATAATTTTGTCGCGATTCGTATCAATTAATCTATTACAACGCCGAAGTATTCGTTAATAACCCGTATCATTTCATTTGAATCAGCCCGAAGGCAAAGAATCCAAATTATAGATTTCTGGAATGATTTATCATTTTAAGACCAAACAAGCGCATGAAACAGAAAAACAAAAGTTAAATTCTTGGCAAACAGAGCATTTCATTCGAGAGCGCAGTCTAAATGTAGCATATTTCAGATCTTTAAGGAAATTCTCAGCCAATTTCACTTCAAACCTTTTCCTGTTTCCAAAAATGTTAAGTCAATATGCCTAACGACATCTGCCTAATGGATTAATCAAAAGCTATTCCTGGCTGCAAAAAGATACTGTGAATGCTTATGACGACATATAGTAATTTGTTCTCTAAATTAAAAGAGTGAGTGATTCGGTGTGATTTCAGCAAAGAGCATCACAAAAGGACCAAATATATCGGAAATTATTTTTCAAAAACTGCCGATCTAATTTATATATAGCATAAAGATCTATAAAAAAAAAAAGACAGGAAACTTTGAAGATCCACAAACGAGCACAATTATGTTTGTACAGCCATTAACGATAACAATAGCCCAACTGGAGCTATCATTTCCATGTCAAGATTGGGTGAGGCTTAACACCGAATATATAGGCATTTAGAAACAATCTCTAGCATATTATCTGAAAATTGAACAACTTCAGCTTTTCGAAATTTGTTTTCTGATTTCGTGGATAAATATTACGCCAAAGTTGACATAACGTTAGCAATCAAAGCCTCGAGATCGTCTGAATTGTTTACAGCCCAGCTGAGTGAATAATCAAGAGGTTTTAAACTTGCGTGAAATACAAAAGATTTCGCAAAAAAATGTGATAAACACAGGATTTTCACAGGACTAACGCAAGCTTTTACCGCGACAAGAAAAACGAAGAGCAGTTCAAGCCTGCTTTTGACGCTTATCCGGTTAAAAAAATTTCGATTGCCTTAGCTTGCATCAATGCGCGGGGAACCTTTTTATAACTACAATTGTTTGTTTACGATTAATGGATTAGCCATCATTGGCATGTAGAATTTCGTTTTCCCAAAAGGCTGCCACCACAGATATAGGAATTCTAGAGGGATTTCACAAACGCAAGCACACTATAATGGGCGATATTAGATCACCAGAAATGTGAAAGTTACTCTGATGAAAATATCACGACGATCGAGGGCTAATATCTCCCCCACTGATGTGACAACAAACAGATGACGACAACCGAACAGGCAAAGAAAGGAATGTTACCTTCGGGTCCGAAGTCGACATCTGCCATTCTCGTAGCAGGGGCAGCGGCGAGAATTGTTTCCTTTGCCGCGAAGAATCGCGGCTTCCCATTTTTTGGTCAACATCTAGTCCAAGATGGCGACCGGAATACGAGCAAATCATGAGAACGATATCTGGAATACTTCACTGCCGAAGGAAAATAAATCTCTTATCGACTGTGTCGTCATCAGTATCGGCCTGCTCGGTCACGTATGGGCGCCATTTAGTTGATTTTAAGGCTATGATTTGTTTTGAATCGTCGCATTCGACGTGCCACAAAGGAACGATTGAGTTTTCCAGTAGGTACTTAGCACGTCTCCATGCGGCCAAGCATGTAGTCTTTATCATTATTGGTAGAACGGAGACCGCATTCACCGCAATCGGCGTGACAAGCCATGTCGTCGGCAGAAGTTAGTGGAATGAAAGACAAAGAACTGGGCGGAAAAAACACCGATCTTAAGCGTCTAAAGGGTTTTGCAAATTAAACCTCTTACACAGACATTAATCTTTCAAAACCAACAGAAAATCTTATTTTCAGAGCTAGGGCACTTTCGTGATTTGTCGATAAAACGTCCTCTTGCGAAAGAAAGAATGGTGGTAATTCGACTTCCTGTTAACGAGTGTGACACAATGAAGTACCACAACTTCTCCTAACTAAAACGGACTCTTGTTTCCTACGGGATGCTCTTTTAAAATCCTAGAAGGAGAAATAATTTTTCTCTTGCCATAGTGCAGATATCTTGATAAAGTTTGTCGAAATGAGGCGGAAACGAAGACGCCCTACGGCCGCCATGTTTTTGCTTTGTTCTTTTTTCTCCTATTGCGTACTACGAGAGCAGGTAATTCACATGGTTCTCAAATGAGGCACGAATCTTGCAACGTCGAAGTGATACGGGAGCTAGGACAGGAGGACGGGTGGGGGAGAATACCACACAACTTTTTCCACGTAAACACGTAGAAAACGCTCGAGGGTGGTCCGAACGCCCCGAACGAAAGGTACATGGCATGTTACAGTTCCGTTGTAATGTAAACACAAGAAAAGAAATGCCACGCTACGTGAAACTGGTATTAAAAAAGACGGTTTGAAAAGACAACAAACTGGATAAAAGACCGCGAATGCACAGAGAACATTTTCCAGGATAAAGCATATCTGATTTACTTTGGAATGCTTAACACTGATTTTTTTTCAAGCATGAAAATCATCAATGAGAATCGACATCTGGTTTTAAATTGAAAGGATTAACCTTTTTAGACCCCGTTTTAGTGGAGCCATAAAAATGTAATAATGATAAGATATCAACTGGTATGCGAAAGGATTTGAATGTCGAGTGATGACAGTGTTAGCACTATTTTTTAGCTTTCGAAAATTCCAGGACTTTTTGTGCAAGTAATAACTGTTTTCAACCTAAATAAAAAGCCAACAGTGAAATTTAACGGATAATTCTGGAGGGGTGAAAAACTTCAATTTAAATTTCATAATTTTCACGATAGCGATAAAGTTGAAAGATCAGGAAACAGCTAATTGCACCTTTTTTTTTCCTGCTTGGCGTATAATATTACATTCAACACTTTCCAGCTTGCGAAAAATTATTTACATGTGTACAAGTCTAAAGAAGATGCAAGTTACTAGCTAATGTTACAAAAGAGAAATAATCATGACATATAAAGATCAGCCCGCAGAGGAGAGCCATTTTTGCGTTGAGATATATAAAGAGATATTTACTTGAATTTTTCCAGCTGGAGC
The DNA here is from genome assembly GCF_036669925.1 of Montipora capricornis. NCBI lineage: Eukaryota > Metazoa > Cnidaria > Anthozoa > Scleractinia > Acroporidae > Montipora > Montipora capricornis. Next base: position 8,039,850 of record NC_090887.1, on the reverse strand, counting down.
CTGAAGGTGATTGCACAGAGGTCGAGACTGCGAATAAAATTATTGCGCGTTTTACGCAACGAAGAAATTTATGACCTATATATATATATATATATTATGATTTATATATTGTTGAAGGATGGCTGGGAAAATTAGAACCATTTTGGAAGCGTCTTAGACCACTTGAAAATTTCTGCACCGAAATTTTCTACTCTGGAAGGGTCAAGTTTTTATACAGACAGATTAACAGCTTAGTATGATTTTCAAGGCAAAAGGTCCTTAAACAGACGAGGCGCAAACAGAACGAAACCAGTACCAGCGGGGAAAATGAAAACAAACACTCGGCTGGTGCAAAGTGCTAAAAAGCGCGGAAGAACAAACCAGTGAAAAAGGGCGAGAAAACTGTCACATGTGACACACGTGCGCAGAAGATGTCCAAAAATTGCAAAGCATGAAATAGAGGTCGTTGATACCGAGCGAGACAAAGCGTGAGTTTTGGTCCAGTTGTTTTTCCCGACAGTTTCGCCTTTCCCTTCTCAGTATTTCTTTAACCTGTCCCTTAGTGGGCACAATACATTCATTTAAGAGTACTTAATAACCGAGAGTGAGGTCGTTACAGCAAAATCTTAAACTGAGGCCTTGCATACAGCTAGGCCGAGGTTTGAGATTTTGCTGTAACGACCGAACGGTCGAGGTTATTGAGTTTGTCATTATATGGCCAACAGAACGGTTCTAAAGAAGGAAAAACTAATTTGCATAATCCATAATTGGCCCGTGGGCATTACGAGAGAATAATGCCCTGCGCTTAGCTACTCTTAGCCAATCAGAGCGCGCGTTACATCGGCCAGAAACACTAGCGATATAACAAAAATGATTATCAATAAACCTCAGCTAAAGAAATTACTTTCGGCAATCATAACTGAATAAGCTAACCGATGTAATCAGCGCTAACAGCGGGAAAAACGTGTTTGCAACTCATTGACTGAGAAAGTTGGACAATATTTTTGAGCCCATCACTAAGAATGCGGAAGTGCAAAACCCAAAACAACAACAGTGCGACTACTTTCGTCACTAAGACCGAAGCACTACCTAAAATAAGCGGTTTAGTCATTTCATAAACATCTCTTTACCTTTCCTTCTGGGAAATTATCGAAATCCCCTGAAAAGCTATCATCTTCAATAACACCACTTTCCCTGCAAAAAAAAGATCAAGGAAATTGGGTAAGTTCTTAAAGAAGCAAAATATACCAACATAACGAAAATCAACAAACAGTTTATCCACGCGAGCTCAAATCGTTCATACCGGTCAGCAGCCTTCTCCTCGCGGCTTTTCATGGAGGCCGTAGTCGTCACTGAACTTGTCGAGCTTGTCATAGAAGCGGCTGCAAAACAATGTTAAAACACGTTACGCCAAGCCACGTTCTAGTAAATGCTCACCCAGGCGTCGACTGGTATTGACCATTATTGCGGCTAATGTTGGCCGATATTGCCAGGGGGTAGAGGGGGAGGGGGGTATGGAGTCTCCAAAGTGCCGATATTTATCACAAAAAGAAAGAGCAAAAGAGCGGTTATTTGCAAACTTACTTCTTTCCTTGAGGGTGCCAAATTGGAATTGCTGGATGACTTCTCGAAGCTCCTTCACCCAGAGTTGTTTCGTTTCAAGAGATCTTGCCTAGGAAAGGAAATAAGTTCGTGGTTAGACAAGAACGACGAAAGTGGAACCAAAAGAGCTCTCTAACGTTCACGCCTGGATTTTTATCACGATTCTTTCGCTACAGCTCAAGTTGTTCATTTTAGTGCGATCAACTCCAAGGTCAACTCCGCAGGTTAAATATATATTTCACATATACTCTCCATCATGCATTGAATTCGAACGGAAAATAAAATAAACTCGCAATTTGCCCTGGTTTGTTTACACGATATTTGCAGCGCGTGCTCTCACGTGTGCACATGCGCTATGCATCTATACTGCAAACTAGAAACCTCACCTTGATTATACGCTTGTCTTCTGACTGTGGAGGTTTCCCAGTCCACACTGCGAACTTGCACGAGTCCTCGGCAACATGTTCTGTGACTCCTAATTCTGGCGTCTGCAAGGAAGACATGAAATATTCAATGAATCGGCAGGCCTCTTTTTCACACAAAGAGTGATTTCTCTACATTATGAAGGAATGTTCTCGTAGCAGAAAAAAGTCAACTCTTTTTCAATCGTAAGGGATGGGCCATTTCCGAGTTCATGTCTGCCTCCTCTTTAAATCAAGTCTAAGGGCGAAGTTTTTGTGATGGAAATTAGTTCTACTAACTTAACATATGAATGACCTATTTTTTTTATAAGAAACACTTCGCACTTAGACTTGCTTTGAAGAGCAGGCAGACATGAACCCTCCCTTATATGGGCTATATAGGTACGTGCGATTTTGGTCTGATACAGGGCAAGGGTTTCAAGAAGCGGGCGGCACACCCCACCCACCTTATCATGCTGTACCCCCCCCCCCCCCTCCAACATGAACTCGGAAATGGCCTATTCATCAAGGGTTAGTTAATCGTGTTGGTTTTTAAGCATGACGGAGACACGTCCAATGATCAGAAAGCTCTTCAATATAACTTATGTTCATGTAATTATTCTAAATTCATTTCATTCATCTCCAACGGGATACTTATCTTCAATTGATCAGTACCGAACGGGAATGTTAGCTCAGTTGGTAGAGCAATGCAGCGAAATCACACGGGTTTGAATCCCGTTAAACCTTGGATTTTTTTTAGACTTGCTTTCAAGTACTGATAAAATTATCGTTACATCACAAACAAGACGATTCTGAGCAAAAACGATCTTTATCCAGGCAATTTGCCTTAAACTTGAAAATGGTCGGACCGATTTTTTTCGAGACTAACCAAATGCAATCCGTTTCAATCTTGCCAAATTGTGTCCATCCATGCTTCTCTTTTGCTGGGGGGTGCTCAGTCTCGCGGGCTCAGAAAACCTGGTTGTGGTTATTGTCATTTAAGGTTTTTCTTTAGGGACAGCGAGTAACATACAAGTTCATCGAGCCGCCATGTTTGATAGATGTTGCGAGGGAATGGGACGAGTTTAGGAGAAGGGCCCTTCCCCAAATTTCCTCGACTTACAAAACTCAAGATGGCGGCCACATTTCGCGGAAGTATGTAATTTAGCCTGCACTGCAGGCTAAACAGATAAAAGCTCAGATGCCGGAACCAACTGAGCGAAGCGATGTCGATCGAGGTGCAATCTTTACCTTTATCTTGTTCTTGTACAAATATTTGATTTTTCCTTCTGGATCCTTTGTTTCTTTACTGAAAAGTAAGGCTTGTTCAAACAGAAAAATATGACGCTCCTTGCCCTTTCTTCTGAGTTGCTTTGGGTCAAAAACAGTGAAAGCGTCCTGAAAAAGAGCAAAACCTTCTTAATGGAGGTAACAATCGAGTTATGCTGTTGTTGAAGGAGAGGCAATTCAATGAGCGCCACAAGCCAAAATATGTAACATTCTTATCACAGGAAAAAAACGAATGAAACAAGATTTGCTTGCTAATGTTTTCTAGCGCTTGACGCCGGATGCACGCACTTGCTTGCTGACGTTTTCCCGCGCTGGAGGTCGGCTGCACGTATCTGCTTTGCATTACGATTGGTTCGCTTGGTTGCTTGTGTCTGTTGTGACTGGTCAAAGTTACTTCTGATTTCACAGCACTTAACCACTCACAACAGACATTATCAAAGAAAAGTACCTATCAAAACTCGCGAAAACAATATGCACACAGCCGGCGCTAAGCGAGGGAAATCGTGCCACTACGTCACCATTGGTCAGTTTCGCTTTTACGTCTCATGAGCTGAGAATAAGGTACGAGATTTTAATCTCGTACCCAGATCCGTTGTGGCGAGCGAAGGAGATCTGGGTACGCGATTTTCCAATCCAATCATTAAGCGTATCAATAAAAAAACAAAGCAATTGACACGTACCTGTAAAACAACTTTTCCGAGGGAATCGATGTTTTCCTGAAAAAAGAAGAAATAGTTGTAATTTGGCAAAGTATTTTTAAGGTAGATAAATTCGCCCAGTTGAGGCTGTTATGACCACTGTTGTTGCTTTTGTCCTTCAGTGGCAATATTGAAGTTCGAATGAGGCCTCTAATGTAAGGTTAAAAACCGAGCTATTGTCGATCAACGGCATCAACAGGGATAAGAGAAATATTCTGCTTACGTTACAAATCGAATATGAGTAAAATAAAATACCGATAAACCCATATTTTACATTCCTTTTAGCCAGACTCGAATTTCACATCTCTCACTCATTTTACATACTTTGTCCTGTTCCTTCACTTTTCACACGTTTTCCCAGTCCACATATTTTAAACTCAAATTTGAGTAAAAGCTCTATGCAAAATATTCCTCTTATTTCTCGGATTTTAGTCCCAAGTTTCCATTTTACACAGTGGTTGGTGGCTTCATTCGAACTTCAATATTGTCGTTTTTAAAATTCACTATTATTCTTATTAAATACTTACATCATATCCATATAGCATATTGACGTACATAGCATCATTCGCTCGTCGAGGCACGCTCAGCATAACATCCAACCCAGCCTAAAGGAACAAGCCATAAAAGACCGCAGGTGAGCATTCATTTGAATTTAGTGTAATAAATGATACGTTTCTTAAGGGGGCGTGTTACCTGGAGAGACGAAGATCCTGATAAGGGGAAGATCCTTGGGGGCGAAACAATTTTCCGCTTTTTTTACATGCAGAAATTACGGTTGGGTTTATGGTTCATATTTGAGAGGACAAACTTGCTGAGCTCCACGCCGCAGTTTTATTTCTCCTCTTCTGTCTAGAACTAGAATCTTCTTAGTGAGTTAAGTTTTAATGGCCTCATTTTTGTTAGCCAGGAAGATCCTAGTAATTGGATGGGCAAGTACAACTTTTCCACGTAAACTGAATAGAGAAAACGTTTCCCGCGGGGACGATCCACAATCTATAAGAACTTTACAGTACTACGATCTATATCGCACCGTTTACACAGTCCTTACAGTGCTCAACCGTTATTTTTGTCCAAAAGCTGCACTACAACATTGATGTGTAGGAGCGGTAAAGGCTGCGGATATTTCTTCCCAATTTTTTCTTTCCAATTTCCCGATTCTGTCCAGCGACCGTAAGGCAAACGTTTTTTTTTTTTTTTTACTCAACTGAACGACTAAAATTAGTCCACAAACCACAAAGTGCTTGCGTCAAATTAACGGTTATTGTGAAAGGCAGAAAGGAACTTAAACCTATGTGTGGTGTTTACAAGGTAACAACACGTTAGGGGGTGGAGGGGTGGGGGGCGAGGTGAAAGAAGCACAAAAAGTCGGTTGAATCGCCTGAGAAGAATAAGAACTGACTACCACAGAGTGAGTAAAAATCTAATCTATCGAGCATTACCTCTTGGTCGCTCAGAACGCAGAGCTAACGCTCGAATTGTCACCTTTCCAATCTCCTTTCGATTCAGTTTATATATAACCAAATTTTTGTCAAGTGTAGAGAAAGTAAACACGACAGGGCAAAAACAAACTGGAAAGAGGGAATGAATTAACTATAAGAGAGTTACGGCAAACACGATGCTAACGATACAAAGCAAGAATGTTATTGGTTGTTCGAAGCAAAATCGTCGTGTTGCACGTGCGGTACGCATTTCAGAACATTTCGTTGTTAAACTGTGCAAAACAAAGACGAGAAAACAAACCTAATGATATAAGTTTCGACGACAACTTGTGCATACAACAATGACTCGTTCATTTTCTATCTTTCCTTAAAGACGGTCCGTACCAATCCAATTATTCACCCGAATTGTACAATGTAAACAAGATAGAATCAACGCAAAATACTTCTGATAGCGTTAAGTTATATTTTGGAGTAAACACGTTAAGCACTAGTGAGATTTAAAAAGAAACGGCAAAAGGCAAACAATAGGATCGTTTTATGTTAACAACGCGTGTCAAAATCGAAAGCGAGACCCCAGATTAAAAAAAACCCTGATGATTCGTGCCGTATCGGAGCCTAAGGCTTTACAAACAACCTTACGACAACCCTTCGACCTTAACACTGAACCACAATGCCTCGAAGCAAAGGCCTCATCAGAGCGTTAAATTCGCGAGTCAACAACGATAAGACTTTCATACCTGTAGACTAACTTTGGAGCCTTCTTCGCAGCATGTCAACAGATCCTGAAATTAAAAAGGAATACTTATGAAATCTGGACTGTAGACGACAGTTCAACCCATTTATAAGAATCGGCATTTCACAAAGTTAGCTCAAGATTTATGTCAGTACAACTGCTGTTTACCGTGAAATTAGGCTATTAAGGGCAGATCACGAACCCTCTTATTTTCTTTAGGAAAAAATGTTTTTGTTGTTGAAAAAATATTAGTTATTGTTCACTGTGTACATAAAATATGCCTGAAGTCATACAAGAGTGACATTTCTGACTGCAAGCTAAATACACATCCTCAAAATCAAAGCGCGATGACTTACCTTTAATAGAAGCTGATATTTTGTGATTCGCTGCACAGGCTTGATGAGATAAGCGGATATGGACAATCCGTGACCAAAACTAGCTTGAAGATCCTGCAAAAATACAAGATAACTCATTTGGCCCGAGAAGATAATGCACGATCAGTCGGACATGAATCGTTTATACAGTTGTATAGACCCAAAATATACGACATTTGTCAGATGTTATGAGTTACACAATAGACAGTTAGCATAACAAAAGAAAGCATATAATATAAAACACGGACACTCACAGCAAAGAAGTTTCCACCGTGTTCAATGAGCAGGGAGTTTGAGAAAGGTTTATTTTTGCAATACGCCACGTACATGCCAACAAACGATTCGCCCTGAAACAAATCAAGGAATAGTGATCAAACATTTAAAGTGCCCCTAAGACAAAAAAATCAATTCTTATTTTTCTTTGGATTTCAAAACTATGTTAATTAAACACTAACCGACCAAAGTTTTAAGCCTTGATTTAAAAAAGACACCTGTTCATTTTAGCTGGAATTTTCCTATTTAATGGTCCGCAATTACTATTTTTAAGATCTTGAGAGGGCTGAATAGAGGAGAAAATGACGTCAAAGGCTCACTAGTTTAAGAATGCAATGCGTGTGTACGCCGCAAAATTAATATGCAGCACGGGAGTTTTTGGCTTTCAGACTTTTAAACTCGCGTTTTGCATATATAATGAGCTGCATTCACACGCTGAAATTTTAAGCTAGTATATCTATGACGTCACTTTTCCCTGGATCCAACCCTCTGAGGTCCAATCGGTCAGTTTTGAATCTGAGTAATGACGGACCGTGAAATCCAAAACTTACACTCAAAGTAAAACGGCCTTAAGATAAAAATCAAAGCTCAAAATTTTGCCAGTCACATGTTAAGCAAACACACTTTCAAAATCTGAAGAAAAAAGGAAGTGATTTTTTTTTTATTACAGGGGCATTTTAAAAACACAATTAGGAAGAAAATAAACCTGATTCAGTTTAAAGAAACACTACTCAGGCTGTATTTTCACGTGGTTCTTTTATCATAAAAAGCCAGTCTCCAAAATATGGAAATGGTAGCGTATGTAACACATCAGACGATGCTGAAGTCCTTGTGGCCGACAGAAAGTGTGATTACACTGTATTCAAATGAAAGCGGTATGAGATTACTTTCCGAGTGGTGGCGTAATCTACGCTGTATAAAGTAATAACTATTGAGTCTGTGAATGAAATCCTAAAGATCAGTACTTCAATGTGATGCTGTTCATTACGCTTTACAAGGTGATTCTACCTGTTAAGTCTGTGGATAAAATCCTTAGGTGTGGTCACTAAATTAAAAGCTGCTGAGCAGTAGTGTACTTTCCTGTCGTGCAATTAATCATGAGGTACAAAGTGGTTCTAACTTTGGAGTTGCGTGACCATTCAAAAGAAAGCACTCAAGGAACGATTTCGTTTGGTGCTGTTTTTTCCTTTTTTTTTTTTTTGCTTTTTAATGCTATCGCCCTCTATGATATGCTCTAATAGTTCAGCAACGGCGCATTTTTAACATTTAAATTAAAGTACATATCTTACTGCGATAAAACGAATTTAATCTTTAAGTGCTGACAATATAAGAGCGAAAGAAGATACGAATCTTATCTTGTCGTGTTGATAATACGTGGAGGTGGAGGAAAAATCTTCTAAAGATCTTTATGATATGAAATACCAGAAAAGAATGATAGAGGAAACGTTCCAACGAGACTGGCTGATTTTAAGGTATCTATGGCAACATCGATATCTCCAAAGGAGAAAGATCATGATTTTTATCTGTTCTTTGTGTGTGGCAAGAGAAAACATTTTAGAAACAGAAGAATTCTGGAATTTTATCGAGAGACGAACGATAAAGTAATGAATTATATATACTTACCCATTCCTGAAAAGCCTCTCCAACATCTTCTGGATTGGTTTCGTATTTTTCCAAAGCTTGTAAGAAAGTGCTACAAAACAAATTTTTAAGATTTTCTGTTATCCCTTCCTACTCATAACAATTAAAATAAGAAATTAACCCAAAATGGACACTACTACGGATTGTTGCATAACATCAGGCTAATGTTTTGAAGTTCCCCGAGGATAGCCCCGTTTTTAACGCTTTCTAAGTAGAGACGAAAGGAAAGAGGTGAAGACCTTCAACCTCAAAATGTTTCATTCCGTAGCTCAAAGCTGTCTTTCATTTTGGTGGTTTTCACGTGACGTCATCGTCGCCATGTTGGTGGACGAAAACAAAAGATCTCTCATTAGCTCCTTTTGTTCGTCCAACAGCAATTGCACATTGAAGCATTATTATCTGTTTCTAGAGATTGGTTGTAAACCACCTATACATGTAGAGAGTCTCTAACACGCCGACGGTATTGGGTTTATGTTTTCGACACTTCGAGCTTCAGAAAAATGCTGAACTTCCTCTTTTTCTAACATGAATGTTACAGCACCTACTGTAGCATTATTGTACTCACGAACGCGTGATGAAAATGTGAATGTGAAACAAGAAAAAAGGGCTTCTCCTCAGGCCATTTAGGGACTTGAACGGTATTCAACAGCGCGGCCTCTAACGTATAAAGCCACATCCGTTGGGAGCAGGAAAATTTTTTAAGCTTCTCTTTCCCCAGTGGAACTTTATAATGAGATCAAAGTAAAAGGGTGTAAAAAGCGGATTATTGACGAAAAGGAACGATCCCCTCGCTAACCACGAGACGTTAAAAGTAAATCTTTAAAGTATGTCGTTAAACAAGCCTAAAAAGTTTCCGGGCTTCGACGGAATTCCACGGCATGTCCCGCGGGATCTGATCAACTGCTGAATCGTCAAACACAGGTTCACATTTCAATGAAGTCCTGGGGTTTTCCGGCTTATTCAATTATAATTCCTTTAACTGTCTGCGTAATGTATTTTCATCTAGGTTCGTGATGTTGGGGTTTTAAGAGGGGAAAACCAAAGTCTCCGAGAAAAGCTTCTCTCAGCAGAGAAGAGAACCAAATCCAACCGACCTACGACAGCGTTCCACAAAAAAATACCCGAGACAAGTTTTTGGAAGACATGTGATTTCCGCGCAGCGCCAATCCTACTCTCCTATAATCATTACTTATTTTCATCTATGATCTTATTATCTTTTACATTTAATCAACACACTCCATATCTTTTCTTGTTAACTTGATTATACGTTAATCTGCAATGTCATTGTGCCGGCCTGAACTTGTCGCAACGTCGTATTGGTAAATGGGAGATACCATTTTTCAATACGATCTCGTTAAACAGCCGCCATATTGGATTCACCATGGAGCCTTTGGCTGCAATTTTTTCTCTCCCTAACCTTAAGTTGCTTCAACAATTTAAGATGGCGGACATACATTTCGTGAAGAAGTATGCTGAGTGCTCGTCCGCTAAAATACAACTGCACTGCAGACTACTGAAGAGGTCGCAAATTTTAATTTCCCTTGTTTCGCAACGGGCTAAAATGGAAGCGCCTTCCGATCTTACTTGCTATGAAAGATGTAGATATCCTCAATATTGCCAAAAATAATGCTTTCTTTCCCTGCGAGACCAGGTGGAACCTCAGAGGTGCTCGTCATGGCGCTCAGGTAATTCTGTTGTGGAAGAGAAAACAAAACAAAAAAAAAAACGAAGGGAATATTTTGAGATTTACGTGGCTGAGAAAGAAACTAAAATTGGACGGTGCCAAATGTAGAATTTTACAACGTTAAGTACAAATAATTAAAAATACAATCAAACAAAACTATTGTAGGGTTGAGAAGTGTGATGCGGAAAAAATTAAAACTCGCGTGACTGCAAACACATTTCATATAGCAGGTCCCGACGATACTTTCTTCTCCGCATGAGCGAATCAACGAGGACTTAACTAGGCCATTTTCCAGTTCATGTCTGTCTCCTCTTCACAGCGAGTCTAAGAGCGAAGTCTTCGTGACGGTATAATTAGTTCTACTAAATAAGAATGAAAACTAATTTTCATTGGAAAAACTTCGAACTTAGACTCGCTTTGAAGGGAAGGCAAATAAGAACTCGGAAATGGCCTACTAACCAGGTAAAATGTTATGACAAGGCGACAGGCCTTACCTCTATTACGCAGTTCAAATCGGCGACATACGTGCGCTCGGTCTGCAGTAGTTCGTTCATGATAAACCTAATATCGAAGAAACACAATTTGGTCAAACCATTCCTAGGATCCTGGGGGCATACATGTCACATTTTATTTCCTAGTCTATCCAAAAACAAAGTTTCAATGACTTAAGTGTTAAACGTAAGACTTTAAAGCAAACACGGCAATGTCTTGAGAACTGACGAGACAAAGATTAAAACTGGTTAAGAGACATTTTAAGTTATCACTTTCATTTATTCTATAACTATTTTTCTTCTTATTAGCAGTTTTTGTTATTTGTTTAAATCGTCTGGACAAAAATTACTCGAGTCACGTTAACATGTATCTTTTGTGAGAACATTCCCTCACGAAAAAAAATAATGTCAAAATAACTTGCTGCCGAACGATTTTGGAACCATAAGCAAGCCATTTGCCCTATCCAATCACGACAAAGAGATAATAAAATGAACCAATCACAAAACGGGAAAAAAATTCGTCCAGCCGGCACTAAGCGCGGGAACATGTGTGAGCACGCGACGCGACCCGCAATTTGACTGGTTAAAATGTTAGGAAAAAGCGCGAATGTTTGGTCCAATGACGCAGTGCAGTTATGCAACGTAAAGCAATTTGACCACTCAATAAAAACCGAAAACCACTATTCATCCCAAAGAGTTCAGTTAAATTTAAAGACAAACGGTGTGGTGAAAAGGGAGTCATTAAATCAATATTAACTGATTAGTTTGCTCATTAGTTGGTTAATTTCGCTTCAGTTTCTTAATTTATCAAGCGACAATGTTAAATTTTATCTGTCGTAAAACTGACAAAATAAATCAATTTCTGGCTTTGTGGTTGGCAGATTAATTAACAAATCGCAAATTAACGAGCTGCTAAGTAAGAGAAAGATCTCGCATTTCTGATTGATCTCGTCGCGAAATTCATAAAAGAAGACGTTTTTAAAAAGCATGGACTACAATATCATGTTTCTACAATACAACAATTCCTGCAAACCATAAAATTCATTTTAGAGGCCGGAAACATTTTTTTCCTGTAATTGTTACGTCATTCAACGCCTAAAAGTGTTTGTTCAGTTACAAACTCAAGAAATCGTAAAAAAAAAAAAACTTCACAAGGAATACTTTGTCATTTCTCATTCTATGCATTTCGCTCTAAAAATACCTCACATGCCACGTTTCAGAGCCGAATTTCCGGCACTTGTTGTGGTTAATCCAAGCCTTTAAAAATTCCTCGCATTATCTATAGTCTGCTAATAGCATCAAATGAGATTCTCGGTGATTACAGTTGCTTTTTTCCTGTGTTTTGCGATATTACTATCTCGCCCTAACCGAAAAATCTCACACCTTCCCGATTTGATACTAAAATGGTCATTTGGCTAAGAAGCCCTCGGGGCCGAAACCTAAATTTGGCAGCAAAATAATGAAGGATAACATTGTCACCAAGTTGAATGGATAGCGAGTCGCGCCTTACTGAAATAAAAAAGCGACTTGCAAAATACGGGTCAAATTGTCCGGATTCCTTTAATCTTCATTGTTTGGCGCGAATCTCTTTTATATGCCGACGATTTCGCTTGCAAAAAAAAAAAAAAAAAACTCAATGCTTACAGGAAATTCCGGTGGTGACTTCATCCACTGACAAGTAAAAAATTCAGATTTCATTCGATGTACGAGCCAAAGGCTCTTTCTTTGAGTTTGTTTTCCAACTATCGTTTCCCGGGGTCTACAGTTTTAAGCTCGTTTGTTGTCCGTTTTTGGGCCGCAAGTGTTCTTAAACCGAGAATAAGCCAAGGGTTTGTCATTTATCATCCCTAGTTTTGGCATTTCACCGTTCGAATTGACCACTGTCACACTTAATTTAAAACATGCTTTGGCCAAGGAGTTGGATTTGTCATCCAAACCCGTCTATACCCCCCATAATATTTTATTTTGGTACGTACTCTTTTCTCTTCGCCGAGCGCCGTTTCTCCTCTGTCATTTCATGGATACCGCTGTCCTTCGAAGTCTCCCTGAGTGCAAACGCTTGCTGCTGTTGCTGACCTTGTGTATGCAGTGATTGCAAACTCGGCCATTCTACATCTTCCTGGGAATCAATACAAAGCAATGACGAGAAAAGTGTCAGCGAACTGTAAGCTTTAAAAATCCCCGTCTCTTCATCCGAGCTGAAATAATCGATGTAGTAGTCATCGTCTGCCATACTGAAAACTCCGTGAGGCAAAAACCCGTGCTTTGACAAAACCGAGATCGCTCTGCTTCAACGCCTTTGAAACGCGACAGATGAAGCACGTACAACAATCGTCATAACAGAAGAGCGGGAGTGATTTTTTTCACGGCGCAAATCCACATGTTGGTTCAACAACAAAACGCTGTTTTCTCCTCTTTTAAAGCTCTCCTTCTCTAGGCAATCACGATGTTTTTGCGTTTGGACACTCTTCTCTGTACAAACAGAACTCTTAGCAATTAAATCTCGATCTCGACGCACTTATTAAAAGCCACATTTTGCATTGAACGATGGAACAAAAGTTTCGAGTTTCTGCTCTTTTCAAAGACAATTCCAATCTGTCTCTTCTAGAAACAGAGAATCAAATTTCCTTCGACGTCAAAATCCTCCCATTTGATTCGACATGAATCTTAAGCGATTCCGACACGTAAATCCCACTGAATACAATATTAATCTCCAGATGAGAAGCTTTCGGCGATAAGCCTCTTATTTATGAAATCGCTTAAGTTTTCTGTTGAAAACGCGACGTCCACAAGCAAAGATGGCGTCAAAGCAGCTCGATGCGAACCATTGCCAGTGGTGGCAAACCAAAACACGGAGTTCTTATGAACAAAAGCCAGGAAAGTGTTGGGATATTAATTAGTAATGGCATGACCGGTGGTCATCTTCGATTTGCGTATTCATCTGTGAGCGGGGTGCCTTCGAAGACAAAATACAATGAAACAGGAAGCGAGCTATTCGATAGGAGCTCGAAATAAAATGATTCCACCTGCTTTTAAATTAAGCTTCATTAGCCACTCGTCGCCAAGTTGCGGTTGGCAGAAATACTTCGACTCAGAGTTTTTTTAACGGCAAACACTAACATCACAACAATATCGTTTTTGGCACACCGGCAAGTTTGCTTCCAAATCAACAAATTCGAATCGTTTTGAAGTTCTAATGCTCGTCCATTGTCTCTCGTTCGCATGAAAACAATGCTGTGGTCACCATACCGTAAAAATCACGAAACACAACTTTTTTAAACCTTAATGAAAGTAATTTAGTATTTATCAGAAGTAATTTACCCCCTCCGTCTCGAATAGAAAGATCGAGAAAAACTCGTTCACAAATAACTTCGAAAAAGAAAAACTAGCGTTCGAAATCCAGCCGATTGGTCCAAAGTTGTGATTAAATTTTTTCCCCACATGTCGCTTTTGCAAAAGGTAGCCAATCGAATTTCATGTCGACAGAGATATCTACGCAAAGAGGTTTTTACGAGGGCAAAGAGAAACGTAAAACCCACTTCGAACAATTTATTAGCTAAGAAGAAACAAATCCAGTCGAGTGTCACACAAAGGAACATTAACATCTTGGCTGACGAAATATGGCTCTGCCTCAAAGGAAGTGGATGCAAACTATTGCCGAAATTGAACTGATCACGTTCTTTCACAAAATGCAATTCCGGTTCTCATAGTCGATAAAAACTGCGCGGTTTAACTCAGCTTCGGGTATCTTTCAAGGCGCATATGTAATCGAAACGGGCGATTTAAAAAAACCCTTATATTTCATCATTGAACGAGCCACGAGACAGGGAAAAATGAATTGCAAGCTAAGATGCGAGCTTTCTCAAATTTGAAAACAGGCCTGTCGACAACACCAACAAATTCGAAATTCGGCAGACGAGCAACGATAACAGTTTTTGCGTATTTACAGTGGGAAGCCCCCTGACAGAAATTTCTAAAGGGAAGTCAACAAAATCAGACTGCCAAACTTCCTCAATGAAAAAACAAAAGCTTTTCAGCGTAATAAATACAGTTGTCACAAAAGTTGACCACAAATAATGGACAAATATGGAATGTATTCAAATCTTGGATCAACTTTGCTCGAATTAGAACAAAGGCCGTCATGGTAAAGTGATTTGTGGGCGAAATTTTCAAGCGTCACACTCTAATTGAATTTTACACATTTCCTGCTCATAAATCTATAAATTAAAATCTTAAGTATGACAACTTAAAAGCCTGTTCCTGTTATCCTATTACATGATTTTAACTTTTAAGCCGCTGTTGAAATTCTTAAGTGTGACCATTCAAATAATAGCTCCTGAACTGTACCTTCCCGTGGTACTGCTTATTGTGTTGGTTACGAGGTTCTCATTTTTGAGTCCGGGAATGAAATCCTAAAGCGTGGCCATTCAAATGAAAGCTACTGAGCAGTTGTTTCTTATGGTGCTGTTCATATTGAGATTTTAAGATGGTTCTTACCTTTAATCCTAAGATGAGATCATACCAATGGAAGCTAATAAGAGTCACCAAGTCACCTTTTCTATTCATTACTCCGCCGTTAAAAATTAAGCAGTCTTAATATCAAAGGATAAACCAGTCACAAAAAGAACGAAATCGTTTTCGATACAAGAAAGCTGTGAGGCAAAATCACGAACGAAGATGACGAATGACCACGCTGAAGCCCAAGTAGCCGTTCACTGCGTCAGTTAGCAGCGCTATTTTCTTCATACTGAACTTAATGAGAAAGCATGCGCGCCACCAAATACGCCACCATTTCGTGGAGCGGAGCTTCGTTTGAATTTCAACAACGTTCGGGAAAAGAAAGTTGCTTGACATAATCGTTGCGTGACGACCTTACAATTTTTATGAAGCAGCGTAGCGTGACGACCACAGCAAAAGCTCTGTCGGGGTCAGAATAAACGAGGTATTTGCATAATAACGCGAAAAGCGAATAAAACATCTTACCTCGTTTTCCGACGATGTATATCCGAGCTTATTCTCAAGTTTGGTGCGATATTTTTGCATCCGCCGTGCAAAATCTTTGTATCTTTTTTCCACGGCAGTCGCCCATTGTCTGATACCGTCACCATGGTAACATGACTTGGCGATAAGTGTTTCGGCTTGATGCAACATCGACTTCACTCTCTCGCGGATTTGCTGCGGACAAGTTAACATTGAGGATTTTAAAACATGTTACTGATCATCTGTAAGCTTCGTCTGAGTTTTAACTGACTTTGCGCTGAAGAAGCAACTGGGACAATACAAATTAAACCAGACTTTTCATCAAATTCAAATGCTGTTCATTCGGGCCACAATGTTGGAAGGCCTGTGCTCCCACCACAGTGCCACCCATGTTCCCATGAACACGAAGACAGAGCTTGTCTATTTGACTGGAAAATGGTACACGAAAAACTAACTTAATGTTGACTGAAAAAAAAGGTTCCCAAATTAGAGGTCGAAGTCGTAAGAGAATAAGGGCACCAAAAAGTAAGTGAAAGGCTTCAAAAGCTACTTGGAATCGGAAGAGAAAAGAACAAGTTCAGAAAGTTTCTAGATTTTTTTTCTGAATTGCGATTATATTCTTACTCTATAACTTACAACCTTCTGCTAAAAACTCTGGTGATCACAGAATAGAGAGATAAGAGAGATTTAGCATGTTGTTTATGGTAACCTGAAAACGTCGAACTCAAATAAACGTTTTGTCAAAAATGGAAGAAACTCGTTTAATATCAGCTGATTTCTTGTCTTTAAGCTACAGGTATCAACATACCTATCACAAGAACAAGAGAGGAATTACAAGAAGAGATTTTTCACGCTTTTATGACAAAAAGCATCTTGCCGTTTCTCGTTTCTCGTTTCACGTAAACGTAATGCTCAATCTCTTTAATTAGCATCGACTTTAAGTGAAACGGTAAACGTGAAACGGTAAACGTGAAATGGTAAACGTGAAACGGTAAACGTGAAACGGTAAACGTGAAACGGTACACGTGAAACAGCAAACGACAGGTTGCTAGCTTGTCATTAAACATGGAAATTCTCTCATTCTCTTTTTGCCTCTCTTTTGAGACATTGCGCGATATCTGTAGCGATATCTGCAACAAATAAGCTAAGATAAACTTTCTTCGACTTTTGACAAAACAAAACGTTTGAAGTGACGTTTTGACGTTTCCCAGGAGCTCAAACGCGAGGCTGTATCTCTTAAATACATGGAGACTTGAGACCCATTTAAAACGGTTTCAACACTTGCTTCAACAAAGTTGAACGGATGTTGGACAGATGCTGGAAGTAAAAACAAAAGTTGTCCGTGGGGAGCTCGTTTAAATCGTTTCATCATCGCGCCAACATATGAACCAACACTTTAATTGCGCGGAGGAACTGGGAACAAGAAACCAGACTCTCCTGTCCAGATTCACGGCCAGATTTGAGTATGGGTGTGTCCTACAAATGCTGAACGAACTGTCATAACGACCTAAACTTCAAGAAATGTTGAATCGATGTCGAATGAACTTGAAAGTTCAGTTTAAGTTTGATTCAACACGCTTTCAACAAGCTCAGGCTTTCAACCTGTTCAAACGCAGCCAACATTGGGTTGAACAGGGTGTTGAATTCTAGTGGAAGTAAATGTTGAAACCGTGAAACTGATGAGCCATTACGTACGGCAAACATGAAACAACAACAACGAAAAAGAAAAACATGATAACCAAACGAAAAATGAACGAAAAAGTTGCACACACCAATTCATGTACCTCGGAAGCTTCCTTGAACTCATGATGTTCCAAAAGAAGTTCTTTAGTTTCAGCGTCCGTTTTTCCTTCGCCATTCCTCGAGGAAAGATAAAACTCACCATTCTCGTGTATCCAGTCGAGCGCCTGAAAACACACAGAAACACCGGGGCAATGTTCGAGCGTTTTTAAGTGAACGCAAACTCAAAACCTGTTCACACTAGCAACAACTTCTTAAACACTGAGGGCGAGTTATGTAAATCAAGTCTAACTCGGACTGCGGTTTTCAGCGATCAAGTCACTGCGAGAATTTTATAGAAGGTAACTGCTTCATGTTGATAAGGGGACAGCTATTCTTAGAGTTATTTTTATAGAGTTATGTCGTAGAGTCAGAGTTAAGTTTCCAAAATCTTGACATCAAGATTTTGACTTTCAACAGCTCGAATTCAGGTTTTGGCTTCTAAAATCTTGAACTCAGGAGTTTGGAAGTTTTTAAGTTTGACTTTAAAGGGGATGGAAACTGGCAACCAAATCAAGCGAAACGTAAAAATACCTAATTGAAAGAAGGTTTGAATAAAACAACAATTAATGAAAAAGGAGGAAGGGATGGGCAAAATTAAGAAGTTTAAAATGGATTGTGCTTGGGGTTTTTGCAAACTGTTCAGCCGAACAATTTTTTTCAAACTTGATCTTTGCTGTTTGTAACTTTAATTATGGATGCTTGACAGACATGTTTTCATCACAAAGCTTTGGTTTGTGTTGTTTAGAAGGGGTGATTAAATGGTAAAACGACACAAAACGAACTGGACTGCCGTGACACAACCCCTTTAAGGGCTGGTGTCACAGCGACAAATTCCGTACAAAAATCCGTGTATTGTTCTCTTTTGAGTTGGGAGGTATACCAAAACACTTAATGACTGGCCCCACGGGAAACAGTGAGTTTTGTTCCCCCTCAACCCTCAATGTTCCCCTCGGCGTCGCGTCGGGGAACACTGAGGGTCGCGGAGAAACAAAACTCGCTGTTTCCCTTGAGGCCAGTCATTAAGTGCTTATTCACATCTTGTCAGTGGGTCGTCAGGAATGTTGTACGAGTGAGCTACTAATTTAGATTATTACCCATTTTTGACGTAAAAACAGCAAATTAAGGAAAAATGTTATTTCCGACGAGAGAGTTTGCTAATAAGGCTAAAATAACTATTTTGTCGGCACGAGATACAACAAGGGCCTAGGTTCCAGGCCGGGACATCATGGGTAGGGATGTAGGGGTATACAATACCGGGTGGGTCGGGGTGGTTCTCGCCAAGCCTTCCCATAATAAACTTATTTGGTTCAGCGATGCTGTGTTGTTATTTGTTGTGGAGTGGAGACAAAATGTGTCCCTTTAATGCCATAACATTACCTAAAAAAAACTATTGCTATTGCGGGGCTGAAAAGGTTAAACAGTTAAACAGTTACGCCCGAGTCACGCGGTTGCTACACACGGCATTCTGAGGCTTGTTAGAAAGTTGAGCTGCGCCCTTAGTAATTCAGTCTCCGACTGCGCGAAAGGGCGATTAGCAGGTCAGATATAAAACAGCGATGCAAATTACTTTGCGACGTCAACCCGGTATCGAACCCATTCCCCTTCACTGCTCGGTTATGGATCAAAGTGAGATCACTTTTCCCGTCTTTTAAAGCCAAAAAGTCTAAAAACGATGTATTTGGGACGATTTCAGAGAATACATGAAGTGGAAAAGTGTGTTGAGGTGATATCATAGGCACTTTCTTTAAAAGTTGACACCTACCTCCTTAGCACATTGCTCAAGTTCGAGGTACTGCAGACAGTATTCCGCCAGCGTTCTTCTTACACTCCACACTTCCAACACTTGTTGCTCTTGCGCTCTCAACTGTTCTTGTACCTCCTTCACTTGGCTTTCCACTCGCTCAACATTCACATCCACGCGCTCACTGCTCGAAGGTGTGATCACTGACAGAAACGAGTCAGCGTTACGCTTTACTTCGAGCAGGCCCGTGGAGATGGAGTCTTTGTCCTCGTTGTAGCTCTGTACTATGGCTTTCATGGCTTCCAGGCGTTTGAGCGATTCAGTTTCAATGAGTTTGCTACACGGGTCGCCTTCTTCGAACTTGTACTCCCGCACAAGACGATCCATAAGCAAATAAACCTGCGGGGAGAAGAAAAATCCTTTATGTTTGCTTGGATTCCAGACATAATAGACGAGTTCACGCTCTTGATTGCATCATGGGTAATCAGGGCAACATGGCGGGAAATTCAAAGGTTTGTATGGAAATTCAAAGCAAAATATACTGTGCGTGACTCTACTTTATAGACTTTCGCCTTCATAAACCAAACAAACAAGTTCATGTTCACAACTGAGATGAACTAGACTTGGTATCCGTTCTTTGGAATTTTGTCTCCATACCGCACTCTTTGTAATTTTGTTCCTTTGGAATTACGGGAAATGTATGGCAGAAACTCTTTTTAATGAAATAACTTGTACAATAGCCATTTTCTCCAAATTTATTCTGCCGCACCTTTGAGCGCTATCTTCTGTTTTGGAAAATGAAAAACCCAAAATTGCATGTCGTGAGTACTTTTCACCGTTTTGAACTTCCTTACAAACCTTTGAATTTCTCGTGATCTTGCCCTGATTACCCATAATGCACTCAAGAGCGTAAAACCCGTCTATTCTCGATAGCCTGCCAAGACTTAAAAGCGATTTCCACTCCAACAAAAATGATTTTAATCATATGAAATAAACTCAGTGAATTTTTTCAGTCATATGACGTAGTCGCCGCGAACGAGATAGAAAAAAATTAACAACGTTACATCGTTTTCCTGTCATTTATTTTTTTGTTCAAAAAGTATTGGCACAAACCTCGAAATAGATTGGAACGAGAAACATTGGAATGCTTGTTAAATTGGAACCCAGTTTTCGTACGGTCAAATACGGTAACATACTTTGATATCGAACGAGCCTGTATATGAACTGCGAAGATGTGCCTTTTTCAGTTCCAGTTCGGTTTTTCTAGAAAAAAGCGAAATGGTGATGACAACGATGAAGAAAATTAATGAAATTTTCTCGATTGTGTTTGATCTGGTTGCAAAGCATTTACTAAATTACTACTTAACAGACCAGTGAACACCAAATCATCAGATAACAGTTACTTGAGAGCGTCGAAATGGCTGAAAAGGGTCGTCTCTTAGTCCACTGGACAAAATTCGTTGATTTCTATTTCTTCCCGCGTGGGAAGATACGCGTCGCGCTCGTTCGTGCGTTTTCACTTGTTTTGCCAAGAAGAATAAAAATTGAAACCTGTTCAGCAGATTTGAAGAAGCTGTATGAGGCCACCACAACTTTTCTCCTCTCCTCAGATTTACTCATCAAGTGTTCCCATCTCCGACTCATATTTTCCGCACAATTCCAAATAGCGTCAGGATCAAAGTGACCATCTTTGATAAGCTTGTCTGCACGCTGCTGAACTTCTGTCGCGCTCTGGCAGGTTTTCTGAAATCAGAGGAAGTTCGATTTTTAGCAAGAATATTTAAGTTCTTCTATGGTTCTTGTGAGTTGCCTCGCAGAAACTCTACAAGCGACAAACAAATGAAGAAATCGGTACGAGAAACCCCGGTAAAACATGAGAATGACCTTTGCCCTGTTCAGAAGCCCTCCCGGCTCGAGGTCTAGACGTAAACAATCGGTAACGCAATCTTGAGTCACGCAACTTTTGTGCTTTGCATTTTATTTCGTTTTGAAAATCTTGGGGCAATGCGTATTTATTTAAGATCCGTTGCTTAATAGCTCCAAACAGTATTTACGCTGACAGCAATATTTTTTTTCCCGCCAAACCTAAATGAAGCCGGATAATTCTAGCATTTTGCTCTTGGTAAGATCTCGGTCATCTCGGGCAAAAATGTAAAACTCTTACAAAAAGAAACAAATACGTTTGCAGTATGGAGATTTTTTAAAACAAATCTGTTGCGGCCCGTGAATCTGCCAGCTTACGGGTGTGGAAAAAACGTGGCCGTGGGGTTGGACATCGCCTACCCTGTGGCCTACCGGTGGTCAAATTTAAAAAAAAAAACGCAGAGCATTGCCGCAAATCTTTCAACGTTCGGGCTGTCTCACCAATTAGTTTCTTTTGCTGTTTTGGCGGCCTCGGTTTGATCAGTATTGACCTACTGATAGAACAAGGAATCGAGGAGCAGAATGCCGGATAAACTCAACTTTGGGCAAACATCATCACGACTAGTCCGACTATTGCGTGACAGTAAGGAAAATGGGCGGTCGTTGTGGACTGGGTTCCAGTTTCTTTTTGAAACCCCGCTTTTCTCACGCGGAAGATGTCTGCGGAGGTATGTAAAATAATTCATATTTCTGTTTTAACAAGTGTGAAATAATTTAGTAAGTCTAAACCCAAATATCACAAATGTCTTGCATACAACATTTTGAAACCAAGCGTTCAAATGTATAAACCCGGTAGAAGCAGTATTTGCCCAAAAATATGCAAATAAGCTACAACCAATTACTGCTCAGTGTTCCCACGATATTTTGTGCATTTGATTATGTCGATTGCAGGAAAGAGCACTCCAACCAAACTTTCCAGAATTATCGTTGCAGCGAAATAGCAAGGAATTCGACAAAATCAGTTTTTCATTTCAAAAGCGTGTGAGAATTAACAATTATGCTCAGACCAAGAGCGATGGAAAGGTAAAATCTTTCAGTTTTTCAAAGCTTCAAACGAAATTTGTTTAATATCCTAGACACTACCGGTGGGTTTAGACTTACTAAACTATTTCACGCTTGTGAAAACAGAAATATGTATTATTTTACATACCTCACGTCCGACCGTCCGCATACATCTTCCGTGTGAGAAAAGCAGGGTTTCAAAAAGAAACTGGAATCCAGTCCACGACGACCGCTGGTTTTCCTGTTTAACCGGCATTCTGCTCCTCGATTCCTTGTTCTATCAATACTGATCAAACCATGGCAGCAAAAACAGCAGAAGAAACTCGTTGGTGATACAGTGCTAACGTTGAAATATTTGCGGCAATGCTCTGCGTTTTTTTAAAAAAATTGACCACCTGTAGGCCATACAGTAGGCCACAGGGTAGGCGCATGGCCTACTCCACGTTTTGTGTACATCCGAAAAATACAGTAGTGTAATGGAATTTTTTCCCACGGGTCGTTAAGATTTCGGGTGCATTCGATTGACCCCACTTCAGCTCAATTATGAAAATCACTTGGAATGATGCACTGTCTTTTCACGATAGAACAAACAGGATTTAAAATTTCACTTCGCTTTTATTGCAATATTTTGTTGGGACTAATTGAGTTATCTTGATAGTTACGTAAGGATTTTGTGGTTTCTTGCACCAATGAAAGCGAAATGTCTCGACAGGTTTGTCAATTAGTCAACCGCCGATGGGGTTCATGCATTGACCGCGAGGGATACCTTCTTTTTGCAGGCGTTGGCAGTGTAGCGCTCGTCTTTTCACGGATATATTTACGAGATATCTCTCTCTGATGGACGCTACGAGAAGTTGCAAAATTGTTGAGACACTTTCATTAGAGAAACACCTTTTCTAGCTTCCAATACCCGCCGTATCTAGAATTTAAACCTTTCCCACTTCCTCTCCCCTCTTCCCCTTTCAATGTTTACTGTTTAAGTTTGCAACAATTTTTTTGTCTTGTAACAAGAGAAAATGAGGGGACAGAGAGGGAGGCTCCCGGTCCAGCCCTTGGGATATGTCATGTCCACCAAAGTTATTTTTAGACGAGCGGAAGTCATTGTTCTAGCGGAAGTCTGTCTTCCGAGACGTCTGCATGCAACCAGCCAACCTCGGGCTGATGTTTGAAAGAAAATAAATATTCATCAGCCTTCCACGTGCTCCGCCATTTTCTCTTTTCACTAAGAACCTGAGAGCGAGGCAAGACTGCATGCGGACGAATCCGCTAGAACAAAGACTTCCGCTCGTCTAAAAATATCTTTTGTGGACATGACATATCCCGGCCAACGCCCTGAGCCTCCTTCTCTGTCCCCTCATTTTCTCTTCCTTGTAAACAACACTGACAAGGGGGAGAGGGGGGCTGCAGTGTGAGAGGTAATAGGTAAATTAATAACGCCCCAAGAAGGTGAAGTGTCTCCGCTATTTTTGCAACTTGTTGTAGCACGATGAAACCAGGGTCTCTCAGGGGTTTTGAGAAATTGGGGAACAAAGACAACATATCTCAGGGAACAAGAGAACTTAAACCATTTTGGAATCAAAATGCTGATCGAAAACAAGTTTGTAAGTAATTTCGGGAACAAGGGAACACAAGCAAATTCTTAAAAGGAACAAGGGAACAGGAACCGCTTTTATTTTCCTTTGCTTTTAAGATTACCAAATGGTCAAAGTGACACCACTTCTTGTTTTCTTCTTGTTTGTGCTCGTACGTGCAAGACTTCGCACTAACCGTTCGGTAACGCTCGTTGAATCTCGTTTGGTATCGTCCGAAACACTTAAGCCCTTGCGTGACGCAAATATCCGCCGGATTCCGACAACGTAGAAAGAAAACCGCTCCTTTTTATAGCTTTGTTTTGATTTTTCAACACTTATGGAACTAGTTCCATTATATTATACCTGGATGTAAATTTGCACGGTCTAAAACGGCGCATGGGAGAATTTCCGGGTCCAATCAAACTTTCTAGAGTTCTCTTCCAAAAAGAAAAAGCTTGGCTTCAAAACTAAGGCTTCAAGTTAAGAGAAACAGAACGTTGCGGGTACTTAAGACCTGTCCACGCTAATGCGCTTTCGAAAACCTCAGGGTCCCTGAAAACGGATCACAAGATCTGCATCCACACAAGCGACTGAAAACAACGATCTAAAGATGCGTTTTTGTTACCAGCAAAATTATGAAAAACCTTAAATAACAATGACCACAACCAGGTTTTCCGAGCCTGCGAGACTGAGCACTCCCAGCAAACCATTGTTTTAACGAAAACCGCTGGTCATCAACCTGGTTCTGGTCATTGCTTAAGGTCTTCCCGAAACTATCGATAAGTTTTGGCGCCAAAAGTGAGGCAATCACATGATTATTATGTCACGCGTATTCGGAAACCTCCGTTTTCAAAAGTCTCCACTTTCAAAAGCGTATTCGAAAATCTCCGTTTTCGAGGACTTCGGTGACCTTCATCAGTTCGAAGTTATCGAAACGTTTTACTTTTTAAAAACTTTTTAATCAGTGTCAACGCTGCAATTTCGTTTTATATCATGCCTGATTACAACCATGCCACACATTACTTTTTAGCTACGTTTTGGGAATTTGACGATATATCTTGAAAAAAAAAACCCGTTGACAAATTTCTTTATTCTCGTTACCAGTCTGCTTAACAACGTGCTGAGCATATGAGGAGAAAATGTATATCAATCACGGTAACAAGCAAAATCTCTACCCAATGATGCTTCTTTTCATCACAGAAAAGCGTCTCATACCTCAATCGCTCGTTGGAATTCTTCATGTTCCCTCAAGAGTGCTTCAGCTTCGACAAGCGATGTTCCAAGTTCGGTGCTGGCGTAAAGCATGGCTTCGCCATTTCGAACCCATCCGACAACCTGTGAAAAATTCCGTTCGTCAAAGTTAGTAACGAGCATGCGCGAAAATTCCCGACAATCGATGTTTGAGCTCGGTTTCTAAGGGCCGATTTACACGGTACGATTTTTGGCGCATGCGACAAGCTTACGCGACAATCGTAAACGAGTTGTGGGCCAGTCGTAAGCTTGTCGCATGCGACAAAAATCGTACCGTGTAAATCGGGCCTAAGAAAACACTACTCTGTTTCGAACCCATACGACAGCCAACGAGAAACACCGAATAAAAAAGGAACATCGAGGGAAAAACACAAAAACCCATAAGCTCAATTTCGTATTTAAGACGAAGAAATTGCCGTTCCGAATTCCGCCGAGGACCAAATTGAGCCTTCACAAGACTTACGTGCAAGAGTAGACAAAGCTTATTATTACACCGACTTCAAATCTTCAATATACTTTAACCTTGGGTTATCTCAGGCGAGGTCTTTGAAAATACCGATCTTAAAAGAAGATTTTGGTAAACAACAAATAATCCAAGGCTCGTGAGAAACGAATAATAAACGGCCGTAAACGAGCCTTATATGTAAAAAATGCATTTTAGAGCCAGTATATATTAACACAATATCTGCCTGTTTTTGTCTAATTTTGATTACAAAAATTCTTTGAAAGACTTTCAAGCTGGCAACATTATACCTCATTGGTCAAGTCAGTCACGCAAGGGTTGTTTCGTCACATGAAACTTGCGTGACTGTACTCTCTAAGCTGTAAATGACACAAATGACGATGAGAACTTAAAAGCTGAACGTTTTACTCACCTGTTTCGCATCACTTTCCAGTTGACGCAATAACAAATTCTGTTCGAGCTTAATTTTCCTCTCCTCGGCTAAATCCCGAAGATCTCGTCTCTTACGATGTAAAACTTCTAGTAAATTATGAATGTGTGTTTGAGCGTCAATATTCTCTAATGACAGAGGATCCTTGACGCGGAGTTCAATCTCGGATTGTTTCAAATAATCTATAAGCTCCTCGCCGCGACAGAACGTCCTCATCGCAGCATTTTCGATGTCTTTCATTTGCTCTTCATGGTGAGCGAGCGACTGTTTGGCTCGAGGAAGATCCAGGGCTAATCCGCTTTTTTCTAAATGCTCCTCGCAGATTTCCAGACGATCTTTAAGCTGCGACGAGAAAGGACAAGTGTTAGGATACAGAAGAGTAAAGTTCTCGTGTAACACGAGGGCAAATTTGGTGACTCGGGGATATCCGAGATGCTCTCCGACTGAGCTATAGAAGATGATCGGAAAAATCCGAGTGCTCCTTGGGCAAGAGTCGAACCTACGACCTTCCGATTACAAGTTCGGATGAACTCCCAGTGAGCTATAGGAGACTCGTGGGAGCAAAATATCATCTCTTCGCTTCATCTACCGGCGTTAACTTGTAAAACGAGGGCAAACGACAAATGCAGATGCTGACTGGTCGAAACAGATCACCACGTTTATTAATTTGAAAGTTTTATAAGACCATTGCGCAAAAGTCATTCAACTGTTAACTTGAAAACCTTCCCAGTTAACAGTTGAATGACTTTTGCGCAATGGTCTTATAAAACTTTGCAATTGATAAACGTTGTGATCTGTTTCGAACAATCAGTTGAATCAACTTCATAGAAAATTAAAGCGCTCGCTGTCTTATTAAGAAGTGATCACATGATCTTTCCGGTCTAATTTGGTATAAATAAGCACTTGTAAGCTGCAACTGACCACGCCCAATTTTGTTAGTCTGAAAAATGTACTCGTGCTTACTAATGCCAAATTGTACTCGAAATAACAGTGATGTGATTACCTATACAATCTCACACAGTCGTATGAGCTTATCCCGGCTTATCGCGCCTCACTATTGAACGCAAACAGAAGCTGGCTGTGTGCCGTCAATAGGGGAATCTTTTCTGCCGTCATTGTATGAATTTTGTTTCATTAACATACAAGGCATCGTGCTATTTCCCATTTTGCCTTAAAGGTAAAACAACTTGTTAAACTTCGTTAAATCTCCAATTTTAAGCCTTTAGCTGTGATAACGAGTCAGTTATTTAGAGCGGTTTTCAATTGAGTGTCGAAAGTAATTAGCGAATTACTTTGCTTTTTCATTACTTCACTCATTGATTGGTTCAAAGTTCTCTCGCCACTTTTTCAACCAATCACAAGTGAAACCAAAACCAATCATGGCTCGCGCGTGCACATTTCCCGCGCTTTGTGTTGGCTACGTGTGATTACTTCGAGTTTTTATTGATTTACTGGATTTTCTCCGTCGTTTTTGATTGGCCAAAGTAATTACTTTGGTTTTGGTTTTACGACACTCGATTGAAACTCGCTCTAACCACTGACAAATTATTGGATGGCAAAAGAGCTAAAGACCCCATACAGCTCATTACGCAATGCACTTTCAACAGTCAATACTTGTGGCTGACTGATACGATTTCCCTATAAATGCGACGCCAAACCTCTCTCATCTCATCCCCATTTTTCCGACAGCCGATTAGCTTAGTACGAAGAACATCCGGCTACCCGTGTGCGGAGGTCATGAGCTCAAAAACCTGAGCAAGACCAACACGCAGGGTTTCAAAAATTCTAACCAAGGACAAAAGTGCTGCTTTTGTTTACGTATGATAGATTAAGCTGTATTTCGAAAGATCAAGTACTTGTTCAAAAAGTTAATAAGACGTTATAAACCAATCTCGTATAAACAGAATAGAAGATCTAAACCACTACGCTGAAGTATAGAATTCTGTATATTGTCGCCTCATGCATTTAAGGATAATTATTTTATAAAATGTGCCATATAGGTGCTCAGTCATCGCCATTATGATTTCAAAAGCCGAAGATAAGTATTTGGTTGCAATATTGCTTTCTTCCTAGAGCGACCAAAATTCCCATCAATACCGTCATACCAACTAAAGCTAGACGGCGCACTCGTGTCAAATTGCACGAAAAACTCAACCTATGACTTTCACTATAATTTAAATTTACCTGTAATGTCAACGCAAAAAAGAAGGGCGCCACAGATTTCTCTTGTTTTCAAACAATGTTCCTTAACGCCTCAAACGATTTAAAATCACAAGGTCAACAACGCAGCTTTGCATATTCTAGGCTGCATAAATATCGACCCTTGCTATATCAAACGTCAAAATTCTTTGGTCTAGCCACGGATTGTTTCAGTTCAAAAGTTGAGCACGTCTGATTCTTTTATCGCCTTTGTTCAGTGCAAATATTCGACCTTGTAACAACTGAAATTAAAACTGCACGAAAAATCAATACTAGTACAAAATATTGCTTTATTTTCCTGAGAATACTGAAAAGTCATGCCTGAATTTAACAGAATATTGGTTTAGGTTGAGAAACTGAGTGCATACAAAATCGAAAAATTCATTAATGTGTTTAGGGCCAGTTCACACTTATCGACAGACGGCTTGGATCTGTTTCCGGCATCTCGTCGTATTTTTAACGAATCCTTTGAAAAAATGTCGATGTTCTCAAAT
Organism: Montipora capricornis; assembly: GCF_036669925.1. Classification (NCBI taxonomy): domain Eukaryota; kingdom Metazoa; phylum Cnidaria; class Anthozoa; order Scleractinia; family Acroporidae; genus Montipora; species Montipora capricornis. The sequence continues at coordinate 8,011,409 of NC_090887.1, read as the reverse complement.
GAAATCGGGTGCTAGCCCGGATATCTCGACTTCTGCAATCGAAATCTAGATAGCAGCGCCATAAATGTTTTCATAAAATAATCAAAGCCGGTGACTGATGTTAAAGACCGTTAAACAGTTGACTTGCTGTCCAATCGACAAAGAACTACGCATGCTCGGTGCGGGCGGTTTTGTTTTCGTGGAGATTAAATCTCGCCAACACGTTTACCGTCATTTTCTCACCAATGTCCATCGTATTTTACTTCAAACTTTCACTCCATACTACGTGAGCCATAGCTCTTCTACATCGGAATTTAACTTATACAAGAGATCTACTTTATTAAAAAGTATTTGCATTTGAAAAGATTTCCCCGCATTAGCCTCCATTGCAAGCCAGTTCCAGTCCAATACTGAGAATACGAATATGGTCCATAAACACCAAGGAGTTCTTTGTTAGGTGGTCATAAGAATTTGGCTTTATATCAAGATCACGCCTCTTGAGCTGATAATAATCTTCATTCTCAATAACTGTCTGACTGAAATTTCATTAAAATTGTGAGGAGAATTTACATATCACAAGTGAACAGAACGATATTGTCATGGAAACACGTGATAAACGTTCACCGGGTCCAATTTGAAGGGCGCGTGTAACTGATAACCGCTGTAATCACAAATTGGCTTCAAAAATTCAACTTGGGTTTATTCCTAATTATTAGCCTTTCGGTTTCTATAATTACCAGCAAAATATTACGCATCAAAAACGGATAAATCAATGAGTGCCGTGCACAAAACGAGACGTGCATTCTTCAGTTTCCAAAGGAACAAGATTACCTAGTACAACGGGCCCAAATCTTAATTCCAGTGTTGGTTTGCTTCCTGAATGATTAGAAAATGATGGAAATCTTTGCTGAGGCCGAAAACGTCGACTGCAAACTTGTAGCCATCTTCGGAACAAGGATGTCAAAAACTGGTTGCTTACGAAAGGTGATCGAAAGGTGAGGTCTCTCCTAAAATACAATATGTAAATCATGTGTCATAAGAATCACTACAATAAATTATAATCCTGAAAAGGAGAAAAGCAGGCGTCCACTGAGGGGCCAAGTTGGAACTTCTTTTTCTCCCTAACCTTCCTCTGCTTCAAATATCAAGATGGCGTCCGAATTGAAATAAGCGCAAGTTCGTTAAATATACGCGTATCTTTTTGCAGCCTTCAAATTGAGATAAATAACGAACACTTACAATTTTATACACAAAGACGACCAATCGACGCCACTAAGTATGAAAACGAGATTAATTTCAAGTGGGTGAATTATCGTGTCAATTGGTGTCAGATCGTGGGCAGGAAATCACTATAAAAATTCAAAACGTGTGTCGAGAGTTTCAGAAAAATGCATTTTTACAAGAACAAAACGAGCTCCCATTTAACAGCACTCAGTTTTAATAGCCACACTTGTCATGTTCTTAAGGAACCGTGTTACGGTATCGCAGTTCATTTTGTGTAATTTATAGCGGATATTACATGACCGCGCAGGGATACGAATGCTGACAGTATCTCTCACGAGTGAGCGCAGCGAACAACAGACCATTTTCGAATTCTCACGACTGTACTGGATCTAGCATGGAATGGAGGCTAATGGGGGCAAATTAATTTGTGTGTGAAAAGATTTGCCCGCATTTAAAAAAATTATAATCACAAATATATAAAAATGCTAATGTAGTCACAGCACAAAAGTATCTTACAAAGAAGGGGAAGATCGCTTTTATTAGCTAATCGTGTTAGTTACCATGACGACACCTATATCCTCACACGTAAAAGGCATAAATTTTACATTCACTGCGTGCGGTGGTATGATTTAAAAAAGGAAAATCCTGGTATTTCTTCAATGTCTTTATAATAATACCAATAGACCATATCCGTATTCTCAGTATTGGACTGGAACTAGCTTGCAATGAAGGCTGATCCGGGGAATCTTTTCAAACGCAAATACTATTTTTAATATATTCCCTCGCATTAGCCTCCATTCCAAGCTAGTTCCAGTCCAATACTGAGAATACGAATACGGTCTATTGCTCGCCCCTACTTGTTATGCAACTTAACGTTAACCCGGAAATTACTTTTAAACAACGCAACTCAAAGCTTCGTGACCAAAAAAAAATGTCTGTCGGGCATAAATAATTTAAGTCAAAAACAACAGAGATCTACTTTGAAAAACTGTTAAGCACAACAGTTTTCAAAAACTGCAATCCAGCTTAATCTTCTTCAATTTTTCCCATCCCTGCATCCTTTTGTATTTGTTGTTTTATTCAAACCTCGCTTCGATGTTTCAAGTAGTTATTTCAAAGTCTCGATTGATTTGGTAGCCACTTCACAGTCGCTAGATTTGGCTAAATTTGCGTGTTAAGAACAAACAATGTTAGTGGCACAGAAAAGATATTTTAAAGCTTTCACTTGACTGGCCGCATTAAACATTTTTTTCAGACACGTAAGGTTAAAAACACCTTGTACACCATAATAATCAACGCCAGAGGAACGTACTGGTCAGTAGCTTTCATTTGAATGGCCACACTTAAACTTTCATCCACAGAAGAAAAGACAGCACCACATGAAAGGACTGCTCAGTAGCTTTCATATGTAATGTCACACTTTGTCCTCAGACTTAAAAAATACACCTAAATGTGAAAAGGTTTTTCTTTCAAAAGGTCAACATGAAAGTATACATTTGCAGCTTTCAAGGATAATTAAAACCGGTGGCAAAAAGGTGACGAATGACGAAACGAAGTCGGCGCTTTTCGCCTGACGTTACTGTCAAAATCCGGTTACGTAATAAGTGACGCTAAGCGATGTGCACTACACAATTTATACTGTACAAGGTGGTCTGAGCAGTCCTTTCATGTGGTGCTGTCTTTTCTGGTTCTGGTTGTAAGTTAGAGATGGTTCTAACTTTTGAGTCTGTGGATGAAAGTTAAAGTGTGGCCATTCAAATGAAAGCTACCGAGCAGTGCTTTCCTCTGGCGCTGTTTATTATAGTGTACAAGGTGTTTTAAACCTTAGATGCCTGAGAAAAAATGTTTAATGCGGCCAGTCAAGTGGAAGCTTTAAAATACCTTTTCTGTGCTACTAAATTTCGAGTCTGAAGGTGACATCCTTGAAGTGTTACCATTCAAATGAAAATTACTGAGAAGTACTTTCCCATGGTGTTATTTTTATGCTGTACAAGGTGGCTCTGGCTTTTGAGTCTGTGGTTGAAATCCTAAAGTGTTACCATTCAAATGAAAGTTTTTGAGCAAAAATTTCCTGTGGAGCTGCTTATTATCATGCACAGGGTGGCTCAACCGTTTGAGTCTCTGATGAACCTCTCGATTGAACACTACGTGAGCGATTTAACCCTTCGACTTAACAGGAGTGATGAGCATGTAAATTCTCTTCACAATTTCAATGAAATGTCAGTCAGACAGGTATTGAGAATGAAGATTATTATCAGCTCATGGCTACCCAACAAAGAAATCTAAGGTACTAGTTACGAGAATGAACGTTTCGATCTTGAGAGTGAAAGTTGTGCAAGTTTCTTATTTTAATTTTTGGTTTTTTTTTACGAGAATGCAATCACGTGGTATAGATCTATGTAGACGGCTTTTATTCTAGACAAACGAAGGCTAAATTATTGTTATTGTTGTTCCTTTTTTCTTTGTTTTCTTTGTGAAAATAAATGAGTTCCGGTGAGTATTCAAATTAGAGCATGTGAACTCTCCTTTTCCACGATACTAAATATATGATACTTCCTCAAAACTAACCAGATCCGAGATGACTTGATGGCTGAGTAGAAGGAAAAGATCGGATGGCAGTTCGAGCCCCGTTTACACAGCTTGAGCTGGTCTTAATGTCCAAAATCGCAGAATTTTCAAAGGGAATTTCAATAAGCTTATCAGTGATCGGTTTTTGGCCAGTTTCTTACATTTCTTATCGCAGATTAAATTACTACGTTTGGCAATTTCCTTGTTCAGTCACGTTGCTTAGTTATCCAGCAGGAAAGACTGATATCACACAAATTGCATTAACACATGTATTCCATAATCGTTTTTTTAAATTATTAGCTAAAAGAAAACAGTCAAAAATACTTATGGTGCCATACCTTCATTACTGAACAAATACTAGAAAAGGGTCCAAAACGATTCTCCCCAAAACAAAAAAAACTGCTTTCAAATGCCTCGATGATGACAAAACAGTAATCGAACGGCACCTCACTAATCCTTGGTTAATGCTGGTTTGAATTAATTTGTTTTACCCTTTAAAGGACCCCCAGGAGAATCACTACTTGCGATGGAGGCCTCCTCAGTCTTGATTTATTATTACTGAAAAAGATTCACAAAATCAGATTGCTCTGTCGCTCATGACTGTGGAATTTGGATACCAAAAAATGCAGCATCGGAGATGATGGTATGCACGACAGAGAAGTCGACGAGATCTCCGATATCCTCATTCTTACAATGAGCAAGTTAGATATGGCTCAAGCAGGAACGAGGAAAAATAACACAACAAAACCGCAACTTTTAATCTCTATGAAGCCTCTTAACAGACGCAAGGTAATTCGAAATTTCGATTCGAGTCAAGCAAACATTGCATTCCACATATTCGATTCAAGTGCAATTATCACTTTCAACATTGATTTCTCCTTTCTTATTAGCATTTTTACCATTAGTGACTCGGGCTTGAACTACTGACCCATGTACTTAACCAAACCACGAACGAAGAAAAAAAAAACAATGTTTTCTTCAAAACACAGAAGGTTAAACAGCTGCGAAGAATGGCACTTGGCCCTAACTTTTCAATAAGTGATCCCGGTTAAGATTTCATTAGTTACAAGAACATAATCCAGCGAGGTCACTGCGTCAAAAATTGTTCGAGATCGCCTCTTATAACAGAAATGGTTTTGAACAAAGAAGAACTTCAAAGAACAAAGAGAATGCAAGATGAAACAAACCGCTTTCAAGCGTTACAAGGATTTTCAATGAGGATTTCAATATTTTGTGTTTGCTCCAAGTTGTCAAACACGCCTGCGACATGTCGCTTCCAAGACCGGTGCTTTTAATATAACTCAAACACAAAACCTGATCAATTCTGGCCACAACTTAAGAAGGAAGTACTGACAATGTTTAAAAGGTAGCGCTCTGCTTGAAATTTAACCACAAGTCGTGGCTTTCCTTGCGAAGATCCGGACACAGTCAAAAATAACTTCAGCAAAAAAGGAATCGATCAATACACCTTGAATCATCAATCGAATTTTCGTGAAATGAGTAGTTTCAATCTCACAATCTATATCACATGCATATTACTCGCATAACATAACGTGCCGACTAAATTACAATTGTTTATTTACTTAGCAGCTTTGAGAGAGAGAGATAACGTAATGCATAATGCATACGATGTTTTGACATGTTTGGGTAGGAAATTTCTGTGGCCCCAATTTTGATGAAAAAGTCTGAAATTCTTTAAGTCGAGAAGCAGAATGTTTGCCAAATAACGGCCGCAGTGACAGGTTACTCTAAACCGGCAATTTGAGTGGCAAAAATTGGCGCAAAACGAAGTTATGGTGCGAGAAAAATAATTTCGAAAAGAAAACACTGGCATTGAAACAAAGGAACACAACAGTGACATCCGAATAAGCGAACCTCTGCGCATCTTTCATTCCAAAACAGACAACATTCCACTAAGAAATTATCGCTTTCGTTTGGCAAAAACCTTTTGAAGGATGTCGAGTCGTTATGTGGTTTCGACTGAAGGACATATTAGGAATACACGCAAATCCGGTTTCGGTATGCGATCAGTGATTTTCGAACAACAAACCACGATGCTACATCGCAAGGGCATAACACAGAATGTGTGCTATAGGTAAAAGAAGCTCTTTCTAACAAGCAAAAAAGCGTGTTTTGTTGTTCGCAAGCAGGCAGGTAATTTCCCAAGGAATTTCTGCGCCCATATGTGCGCGCGATTGCTGAGTGTATCCGATTTCTCTTTTCGGATTAACACAAGCAATTAATCTCCTTTTGTACATACCAACTTTGCTGATCTCTCGAATTCCCTCAGTTGCAGCCAGAGCTCGAGCTGTTGCCTTCTCCTCGTCCAAGAATGTTCGATGGCTCGCCGGACGCGATCGAGTTCTTTGATGACCTTCTCAACATGTTGAAGCGAACTTGAATCAACGCCTTCCGAGCTCGCAAGCTTGAGTTCTTCAATAATAGTCTCGCCTTCATCAATTGCCGTATGTATTGAGTCAAGCGTGGCTTCTCCCTGGTGCTTTAAGTTTGTGAGAACAGTGGCAATGTTGTCCGGGTTGTCCGAGACCTCTTCGAGTTCAAGTTGCGCTTTTAATTGTTCCACGAGCTCTGAGAGCTGGAAAAATAAAGATGACAAAGTTATTACGAAAACTACTGTCGAATCATCTTTTGTATCAAGCTCCATTGCGTTCATGTTTTCCACGCTTCCAGGAGGTGAACCGTGAGATCGCGCGCTAGAAGCCAGGCCTCCACTCTCCCTCGCGCAAGACAATGCGTCTCAATGCGCGACAAAAAAAAATCTGATCTCGGAGCCGTGTCAATTAAATTCGAGAGCTCTGTAGTCCCATGACTGACAGACCAACATGGCACACGGTAAAATTGTAGGTAAACAAATTAAAAAAAACACAACGATTTCGGAGATATCTTCCAGCTCTTTAGCCAAGTCACGTACAAAATGATGATCCAAAAGCGAGCCAGATACTCCTTGGGGAAGTTATTGCATGAGATCTTCGGGAATTAGAAACTGGCTCTGTTGAGACTGCAACTTCGATAAGATCATCCAGCCCCTAGCATATGTTATTATAAAAACACAACGAAAATTTCAAACTTGCCTGCTGTAAGCACGATCGGCAGAATTTAAGAGGGCGTAACACGACAGCCGGGAACATGTTTGCGAAGTGACCAAATCAGAACATCCACGCAGACGGACACACAGAGCGTGTAAAACGTTCCGATGAAAGAATCAAGCCATGACAAGAGAGCAACGATTCCGAAATGAAATTCGAGCGCGCGCACTCGACGCATGCATACCACTGCTGACGAGAGAACTGACCTCCAGTTGGAGTGATTGATGATTAACTTCGGCAACCAATGTGCATAAACAAGCTCACAAACCTTTTGTGTCCGCGAATAGAAGTTGACAGCGAGTTTCAGCAGCGCTTTGCGCCTGTTTACACGGTCAATAAATTCCTGGACTCGCTTTTCGAAGAAGTCGACACGTTTTTGGATGTCGTCTGGCTTACACTCTCCAGCACTGGCAAGGTGGCGGGCGGCTTCCAGAAGCTTTGCAGCGTTCGTGTAAGTATTCTGAAAGGCAAGACCGTCAGATTTGCGTTGGATAATGTCTTCACAAGTTTGTATTGCTAAAATAGGAAGACGTGTCAGACGCATACAAGGTTTAAATCGGATCAATGTCGCTCCACAAATCCACAGCTCACGGAAATGTCGTTTTTCCACTCCCTTAATAGTCCAGCAATTTTGCCAAAGATTTTATTTCAGGCCAAACAAACTTTATTTCAAGAGGAATCTCCGGAAACAACAAAATGTGTAACCAATATTTTGACGCAACAAAATATGGGCTTTATTTTCAATGTCAACCTTGAAAGGTTATAAAATGCCGGATTTACTGTTCGTGAGAAATCGCACATGGGCAATACATTAATGAAATAATTGTCAATTAATTAACAACAAGTTAGCGATAAGAGGCAACCCATTTGCTTGTGGTAGGGGCTTGCTTCGTGATCAAAGACTTTTTCATATAAATATGTGTTTCGAAGGCAAAAATAGGTAGCAACAGGTCGAATGATAATCTCTGACAACAAGATGTAAACAAACAGCTTCGAGTATGCCCTTGTTTGCATAGCGTGACTTCAACAGTATGAAGTTTTAGCTAATACGTCATAATACCTATTTCCTGCTGTGACAGAACATTACGAATTTCACAAAATCACTATCACTCAACAAATATACTGGACCCAACCGTCAAAGCCTAAATTCTTAAGAAACGTGACTCTTGAGGCAAATTATCCAAACTGCAGATTTTGAAATGAAAAATCGAAACATATGTATGTTGGCACTCTTACAGTATTTTGGCGAGGAATTTTAAACATATTAATTCCTCTTGATTTTCCGCATTAAGCCATGGCGAGACCCATCGGGAATTTATGCAACATTGTGTTATTCTAAATATAAGTTTTAGTCCAAGGATTATATTTTCGTTGGGACGTCTTGTAAAAGAATTGAATTTTCCTCAGGCCACATAAATTTTCCTACACCGCAACAATCCGATTCAAGGATTTGGGTAAATCGTTGATCGTCGTTGCAAATCAATATTGGTAGACGTTTCTAGAATACTTTGTGGTTGCAAAGGGTTTAAATAAGTACCGCTATCGACTTTCTCTACGAGTGAGCACGTTAAATGTTGAAAACAAGATCAGCTTTCCCAGATAATATCCAATGGTCTTTTCAAGAAATGGTTTAAAACTTAAAAATCCAATAACCCCGATTACACTTGCACAAGGTTAAGCCATGAATCTAACACGCAAAAGAAGAATGAACACAGGAGTGATTAAATGGGTTGTGTCACGACATTCGGTTAAATCCAGCGATTGCCATCTGGCAACCAAAAATAACTACTTAAAACACTGAAGCAATGTTTGAATAAATTAGAAAATACAAAAGGAGTAAGCGATGGGTAAAACTGAAGAAGATTAAAATGGATTGCAACTGGAGTTTATGACAACTATTCAGGCTAACAGTTTTTGAAAGTTTATTTCTGTTGTTTGTAACTTATATTATGCATGCTTGGCACACAATTTTTTTGTCACGAAGCTTTGAATTGTGTCATTTAATTAAAAGTAATTTGTTGGTAATGGTGGAAAAGAAAAGACAGCGAACGAAAGATTCACTGTTGAGCCCATGTTGTCTTCAAATTCATAGGGGTCGTTGAAAATGCGGAAGCACGATCTCAGTACTACTAAGAGAGGATGAGCTATGGGCATACATTTCTTTCAGAAACGGCTACCAATTGATTTGCAACAACAATCAACGATTTATCCAAATCCTTGAATCGGATTGCTGCGGTGCAGGAAAATTTATGTGGCCAGAAGAAAATTCAATTCTTTTACAAGACGTCCCAACGAAAGATAAAATCCCTGGACTAAAATATATTTAGAATAATACAATGTTGCCCAAATTCTCGATGGTTCTCGCCATGGCTCAATGCAGGAAAATCAAGAGGAATTAATATGTTTGAAATTTTGTTTGACCAATTTTGATGAACCACACATGTCAACCCAGATCGCAGATCTTCCTAGTGCAAGTTAGGATCTTTGTTCATCACTCTCCATGTAAAACGGTCCGTTTAATCTAATTATTTTAAACCGTTGGATGGAACTACAAAGAAACGTACAAAAATGCACGCTGCACGTGTATCACGATTGTTTTTTGTTACATAAACCAATTATTTAAGGCCGCTTTCCTCGTCTTCGTGTCGTTGTTGTTTTGAAATCCAATTGTACCACTGTTTGATAACACGACTTACAGTAAAAAGGAAGGGAACTGAAGCAGCACTAGCGAGAAACACTGCTCCGAGAGGTTTTTGCCCGGGTATTCTGGTTTCCCCCTCTCCTCGAAAACCAATTTGAATTGATTTGTAGTCTCCCCAATTAGCAAAGCACTCGTGCTGGGCTAAATAACCTTGAGATTTTAATAAAGTGATTATTATTATTATTAATGCCAGATTACTGCCTTAAAGTAACTAAGAAGAAAGTGCGACCTTCAGACTAAACACGTTGCACGATGTGTAAAATCGAGAGAGGACAAAAAAACTAAAATACGAACAGGAAAAAATGAAGTTTTAAACCTAAGTGTGCTGTACAGATAAAGACAAAAATTAAAAATCAAATGAAACTTTGATTCTTGCATAGATGGTAAGTTAATTAGAGCGCTGAATAAATTTTAACAAGACATTGAATGTCTTAAAACCTCTGTTCTCGGTATTTACCTCTAAAATATTTACATACGATGGTATTTCAGAAAACTTTGAAAAGCTTGTAGGAAAGTGTAAAATTAGGCGCAAGTCCAACAAACATCACGTCGGTTATGACCTCAGCTAAAAGCAAGCAACCTGTTAGCTGTTTACAAGGGCGATCGTCATTTACAAAACGCGACCCCACAAAGGTTTCAAGCTTTACAATGTAAATACCACCACAAATTAAAGATCGTTTTAAGTTTAATATCTAAATATGTTGATAGTGGCAATAGTGATATTTTAACCTCACAGCTGTGGGATCGTATGCAAAACGTAGGTATGGTCATTTACGGCTATTTACGAAGTGTTGTCGGGTGAAGTTCGGAAACAACGAAGATTGGATCCGGTGCATGCGCATCGCCACGCCACGCCACGCCACACCGAACTGATCTAACCCGAACAAAGTTGAACCGAACCTTGCAGAGTTTATATTAAAACACACATACCCTTGAACCGCATCTGCTATGGAAGACAGCCTGAGCCGTTTCAAAATAGGACCCGAAAAACCAAAACTTCAAGTCATTAAGCCAATTACGCCAAAAAATGTCACAAGACCAGAAACAGTTTGTGCTCTGGAAGGCGAGAACTCCGTAACTGAATTGAATCAACACGTGGCAAAGAAACACATAAACAGTTTGCCAATGTTGTGAATACGCCAGATTAACAACTTTGAAACAAAAGAAACAAATGTCAAAATGGTTGGGGGTAAAGGAAACAAAACCTTGCTAATAATATAACTAAGCAATGAACACGACCGTGTCAATTTAATAGCCAGTTTTCACAACTGTCTTTCAGAATTTACAAAATCAGAAACTAAGTATCACGCAACAGTAGAAGACAAAAAGGCGAAACATTGGAAAATGATATGTTTTCCAACCAGTCAAACGCATTAAAATGAAATTCAAAACTTTTCAATTCAACTGAGAAAAATAAAAAGACACTTTTTAATTTGAAAAATATCTTCCTAATAATATTCAAGCTGAAATTGGCGACATTTTAAGAATATGTTACGGATAAAAGCAAGAACGAGGATCTTATAATTACATATTTTCGCTTGCTCATAGAAGCTATTAAAATATAACGAGTATTTTGTACCCTAAAAAGTTGAACGTGAATTCTGTCCTTTTTCGATCTAAAAAAAAAATACTCGACAAAATATCTAAAATTCTGATAAAAATACAAGAGATATCTAGAACAGAATACTGTGTAATACCGAAAGTCAAAAGGCCGGAAAAACAATATTTACGCATGGTATTAAAAAGATACAATATTAAAAAGGGAAAAGAAAATGTTAAAATACTTTAAAAATAACTTCCCCTCCATCCGGAAAAATGAAGTTTTCGATTAAGAACTGGCCAAGCCAATAGCTACTTTAAATCAAAAATAAAAAATGTATAATCTTGATATTCGCGTCACTTGTTACTGTATACAAAATCCACAAAACAAAATATTTTCCCGCTATAGCCAAGTTTCTTAAAAAAGCAACGATTTAGATATCAGACAAAAAAGTGTGCTTTGAGTAAAAACACACATTATAATACCCAGATAAATATTTGGCTTCAAAACTGGGCGGCTAAATAAAAAAAACGTATCAAAATTAAGATAATAAACTACATTTTTTTTGTTATTATTCATAATACTTATGAGCTTTTCATTGGGAGCAGATCCCCCGTGTAATTTTAGGAAGAAGGTGTATTAGCCTTTGACAAAACAACGTCCATCGAACAATTATTCCTTTAGTACTGGAAAAACGGACTTCATCGCCTACACAATACAGAATTAATATGTACGAATGATAATTGGAAGTTCTCAAAATTGGACCATTTTTTTAACATAGTCAATAGAGGGGACTGGTTTGGAAGCTCGGCAAACATCAAAGGAGCAAACAAAGATGCCAAGATTTAGGTTGGAAAGTCCACGACTGTGCACAATCTTTTGTTTTGCGCTCATACACTATGCATGAGTTATGCAATCAACACGTTTCTATTGGTTAGTCCCTCAGTACGGACTAAACAACTATTAGGGACTTTAAGCAAATCGCTACGGCTGGCGCTAATACGGCTGCCGGAAGTAAATTTCCCCCAAAATGAGACACTGCGCATGTAGGTCGGTTGCATCCAGCCGTAGTGTGAAATCTGACTACGTGAGTCGCGATGTTTTGCCGTAGTGGCTACTACGTCGGGTTTATTTCTCTTCTCTGGCCCTTTTCAACGGACATCTCGGCATTTTAAGAATTCTGTTGGATACTATATCCTTTAAAGTCAATTTAAGTCAAGCTTGTAAATCCGTATTATGACTTACGATAAGTTTTGGCAAAGGTGTTGGAATGGCGAAGTGAGTTCAGCACGCGGTTGTTTTTCTTCGGTTAAGTTTGCTTTGAGGATTTAGTGAAGATATTTTATATCTGCATACTATACGATGTTATTTTGCTTCTTTGAGTATAGATACATGTGTCTTTTTCACTCGATATTCTTTAAGATATTTGTCTCTGAAATTGTATATTTCATTTATCAAATTGTTATTGTACAAGGTGTATAGCATTTGCTTTTGCTCAGAAATAATCTGTTCGTCCTCGCATGGCGAACAACGGCCATCGTCCTTTCAGCGAAGCCATGTGAAGGTAAGAAACTAAATAAAAGAGATTCTAAACACCTTTAGCCCATGTTTCCTTGTATTTCGCTTTGCTAAACTTAAAATTTAGCAGACCACCGAGCCGTAGTCTCCCCAGACCTTTTCAGTCACGGCAGCCGTAGTGGCACCATCCGTAGTGATTTGCTTAAACTCCCTATTGTGTTTTGTGCACGGTCAAGGCCAAAAAAGAGAACAAAAACCTACAACAAAAAAATTTGTCGGGTTTCATAACCATTCCCCTCTATTAACTATGCTTTTAGCGAGTGCCATAAAAATACCATAATACTCTTTGTTTGCCCTCCAAAACAAAGAGTATTATGGCATTTTTGAAAGTGGCCAATTGGAGCACCTTAAAACCACTGATTCCGAATTATACAGGAAGATAGTGCGATTTTTTTTTTATAACATAAAAAGCGAAATTTTCTCAAACGATAACTATCTGCGCTCACTTTCGAAAAGTTCCCATCCAGGTTTTCGCACTCTCGCACACTTGTTAGTTTTTGGATTAGATTTTGTACTTCCCCGTTTTATTAAAAATAACAAAACTACATCCCATCGAAATGTCCTTTTTTTCAAATCTTGATGATAGAAATGGTCAGATTGCAACAGTGAGATTTTATTTGCATTAGAGATTTGAACACTTCTAGTTTTTACATAATAATATACATGAAAAAATTATCCAATCTGATTGGCTAATAGGAACGATCACTTTACGGGCGATCATTTATGAGTGACCATAACAAGAAACATTCCCATCAATCTAACCTAAATAATAAATAATAAATAATAATCCTGCCGACATATCTACTGTATTTCTTTTTTTCTTTGTTTTTCCTTTAACGAACAAGGACGTCATGAAGAAAGCCCGAGTTCACGCAGATATGCGTCTAGTTTATTTTTGTTTTGTTTGTTTGGGTTTTTTTTTTTTTTGCAGTTCAATTCTCTATTTTCGAATTCCCCATAATACACAACAGGGCTTGCGCAGTGGTGAGAGCACTCGCCTTCCACCAATGTGACCCGGGATCGATTATCGGATTCGACGCCTCTCTGCTCCGAAAGGTTTTTCCCCAGGTACTCCAGTTTTGCCATTTCTTAAAAAAACCAGTATTACAGTTCTTTTGTCCCTCACCTGTGCAATACTTTCAAATTCTTCATGTCTTTTCAGCAAAGCCTCCGCCTTCACTAAGGACTTGCCAACACCAGTGTGCTTCAACAGGAATGTTTCTCCATGTTCTTCAATCCACTTGATCACCTTTAATTACAGCAATAAAAAATGAGCACACTTTATAGGTAAGGCAACAATACAGCTAGTTTTAAAGCGTGATTGAGGATAATTTGGTGGACTAAACACATGCAAATTAAATGGCTTGACGGCTGCATTACCCTGCCTCCAAATAACTCCTTCCTTTAAAAGGAAAATTAGCATCAATTAGAACTAATCGACAAGGAAGTTCCTGGCAAGGGGACAAATCACACAGAGCGCGAATTTCTTTTCGATAAAGTACCGTGAACGGTTTTTGTCTTGAGACAAAAGGAAATTGATTGCGTTTCCTAGTAACCAAGCGTCTTTATATGTAGAAGGTCGAAAGCTAAAAAAGTATAGCGATATTTCTTGTTTACAAACATTGACGTCACGTTTCTTTTGATATTCAAATTTGTCAACCACGGAAAAAAGAAATCATTGTTTCAACAGCCAATCAGCTTCTGGTTGGCATATTAATAACAATGGGTGACGTCACGAGGAACATACACAGATCATGCTGAAACTGTCATACGGGAAATTTTAATATCTTTTGCTGTTTCTCAAAATAAAAACAGAAAAAAGAACGGAAGCCATTCCTTAACACACATCTTATCTATTAAATAATTCTTCAAATAAGCGGCAAATAGTTGGAGTGAATTGTAATTTGTTGCAGAAATGCACAAGAAGCTTCCAATCTCAGGTAGAGTTTTAGCTGGCGTAACTTGAAGTTTAAGTGTGTGAAGTGGAAGAAAGACAATGGTTCAATATCTTAAGAAGTCAATTTCGATTCTTTGTCATATGTGACAAAAGATCAAAGTTGATAGCTTAAGTGAAGTATTGTAATACAGCCTCAAGATTAAAAGATCTGTCATTATTTTTCGACATCTATAAACTTTAAAGCAGATTTTTAGCATTGTTTGAAAACCAAAATACGGTGGAATAGCCCTTTTATGCAATTTAAACTTTCCAAAAAATGTTTTTGGTACATAATCCCAATCTGCTTGCAACAAAATTAGGTATTCTATTCTGTTAGCAAATGCAATGTAGATTAATAATGACCGCAATAGACTTTACTTACTATGTGTCGATTCTGAACAAAAACTTACTCCTTGTTATTTACTTGGAAAACAGGACCTTGCTGGTACAAAAAGATCAAACTTTTGAAAAAGAATATTCTCGAGTCTTACACATGATTTGCGCTGCAACTACATTCACGCGAATAAGGTCTTCAAAAGATGTTTATAAAACATCCCTTTTAGAGAAATTTATAGGGACAAAGAAAAACCACATTTGCTCAAGTGTAAAAACGCCTACCTTTCTAACAGACATCTAGGTTGCTTTCCGAGGTTTGCTCAATACAATTACATGCATCATAGAAATTGCTAATACTTTCACCAACAAACTAAAAACTTCTCAATAAATATTTCAATCATGTGGGCATATGCATTTTTTAGCAACCAAGCCATTACAATCACTCGACTTATTTTCCTCAGCACAAACGCTAAAAACGCTGCATTTTTCAGTTTTGCACGTCGTCAGCTTAAATCTTCTTGTTCTGCTGACAAGGGTACTGGAAAGAGGCGTATTAAAATTTAACGTAATTTCGCTGGAACACCTGCTAGTAAATACAATAATTATAAAATCAAATGAATATTTACTATTTCTTCCCCAATAGCTAAGATGTCGCTCAAATCACGAACCTTCGAACTCGCCTAAAACCGCACTTGTTGAATTTCACAAAACAAATCTCTCAACAACTATACAGAGAGAACTTAATTTACGCAAAGATATCTCCAAAAAGTCATCCACCTTAAAACTAGACTAACAGCGGAATCAAATCGTTCGCTTTCTTCCGAAATTAAGACTTGCTGTCACACGTCAGTCTGCCCACAAAATGAATTACACAAATTTCCATTTGCGACCAAGCAGTGATACATTTGCATATATTTGCATAACGAAAGAAGATAGAAAAAGGTGGAGACAAGATGGAGTCGTGGTTGTATTCCATTCAACAGGTGATGAAAGAAGACAAAAATATACATTTCTTTTGAAGCCTAAAATTCTCAGAGAACCCTATAACATCAGAGTTTTGATCCCTTGATAGATAAACTTTTTATTCCCAGTTTTAATGTTAAAGTATTTTAAGCGTGGTGTGTACTTGGCTTCCGCTTAAAAATCAAACGGCTGGGAACTGAAAAGGATCGAGGAAGATCTTTTCGGATCTTTAGAACAACTGTGGAATGAATTTAACGTTTATTAAAAGACTCGAGAGTGAAAACCACTCATGAGCTGTAAAATATTGCCAGTAACAAAACAAAACAGCTTAATATCGCAGGGAGCTAAAATATGGATTTAGTCGAATCGGGGGTGTTGATCTTAAGCAAGATCCGTGTTTGGTTTGTTGTAAAAATCAATAACCCTCAAAAACACGAACTGAGATTTTAATCCGCGATGATTCGATAGAGAGACAATATATTCTGTGATAAGACTTTCTTTGACAAGAATTCAACCCCCGTGTCATGTGAAAGATGAAATCTTGTTTAAATAATTTTTCAAAATTGATGGTCGTACGATCCTATACAAGTCTATGTTTCTCAATCTACAACTTAATGTCAACACACACAGGGTGAACATTGAAGTTGCTGTGTACAGAAAACAGAGAATTGTTAATATTAATCCGGCATCCGCTTCACTCGCCAAATTCAAAACAAAAAGCTAATAAATAGGCATTGGGAACTCTGAAGCCTTCAACCATATTTGTTTCATTTTCGTGTGCTTTTCCCACTTCCTCAGACAAAACTTCGAGGCACGGGGAGTACAATTAATTGTTAAATAAGTCGCAGCAATTTTTTTCAACACATGAGATTTTCAGTTGTAACCAAACGGAGAATTACATTATGACATAAAATTATCTCCCTCAGTGAGATGAAGCTTTGAATTAGAAGGTTATTTCTGAAACTTAAAATTCGACTAAAAATTATTTACCATTCGTCCTATCCAGTATCGATAGAGAAATTCATTTGGTCGATCTCGTTGAAGCACCAGTTCCAGGAAAACCTCACACATTTAAGACATCGAAAGGAGAAAATCCGCAAAACACAGGTGAAATACATTGAGAGTCATTCTTGTCAAAGTTAATGCTAACCGGTAAAATGAAATAAAAGATTCATGCTGATTGGTTAGCTTTAGCTTGGTCAGTGTAACGCATGGACAATTAAATAAATTTGGCTGCAAGTTAAATTTCATTTTAATGCTAAGACTGCGAAGCAAAACGCAAAATTCTGAGGTTACTGTCAGCAGACGTCTTAAGAAACTCGTAACTTTCGTGTATGAAAATTGACAACGATTGCAGCATGGAAAAACGTTTTTACAATTCCACTTTAAAACCAAAACAAATGCAAGGCCCCGCTGAAAAGAAGCTGTTGAATTATTCAGAGAAACCCAGAGTGCAGCATACAAACAACTGTGCGAGGAAAATGAAGAAATGTCCAGGTACTGCTCGAGATTGAACGAATTCAAGATTGTTGACTTGAAAAGAGAATAATGAAGATTATTGGCCGTTTGAGAAAAATATGAAAATATCAAACAACATTTCGCAAACATTTCAAAACACAAACTCAGTTCAACGCCTCATAAAGGTCAGCCATGCTTCATTGAGAAGCCACAGTCAACAGGTGGATAAAAAATTGTGCACAAAAAGAAAAGAAACAATGTTTTCAGTCTCGATAAATTTATCAATAAACATACCACAACAAATTCTCTCGCAACTAGCCGAACACAAGAACTTCCGATTACTTGTTCGGGTTCTCTCGGATACTCTCGGATGCCCTCGGATTCTCTTTAGATCATTGTTGTATTGGAATTAGTTCTGTCAAGGGTGGAGTGAGTAAACGCTATCGAACACACCCCTAACACTCCCAAAATAAACGTCTTCTTTAGTTTAAACTGGAAGCATGGTCGCTAAAAGTTTTGCTGCTTCCCAACGTGTAGTCAAGAAACAAATACGAGAACAATTAAAAACGTGATTACACAGATTCTACCCAAGATGAATCTCTCAACTTTTAAAAGAGGATTGTCTGCACCTCTGTATATTATCATTAACATTCAAATACTACGGCGCAGTTATTTTAACACAAAAAGTATCCAACCTGTGCGACCGAATTAAACTTTAACCCTTGGACGGACATCTCTGCTCCTCGCATCTAATTAAGGTATATTCTTATCAGCTAAAACAATTCGGTCTCTTTTGGATTATGAAGCCGAAAATGGAGGTGTCCAAAAATCTTAAGGAAAAATTAGACTAAAAATTTGCCTTCCACGAAATTTCCAGAGATCTAATTTCAAGCTTACGCTAAGCTCCTCGTCAAAACAAAAACAACAAAATATATCAGAAAATCTATAACCTGGAAATTAAAAAATAACTTTAGTCATTTGTAAGAAAGGTATGAAAAAATATGAATTTCTTAATTCTATAATTTTAAATAATTATTCTACCAAACTTATGTATTGGCAAAAAATCATTCGATAGATGACGATTTCTCTTGTCAAATTAAAGCTGAGTCATATTTTGGCTACGAAGACAAGTCTCTTGCGGAAAATTGGACATTATATATCGATGGCACTTCAAGTTCAAATGTAATAACCTCTTTAAAGCAGGAAATGAAAAAAAGCAAAGTTTAAAACATCAAAGATTTCGCCCGGAGGCAAACGGCAGCTTGCTTCTCGGCTTGTCAAGAAGCACGAAAATTCATTTATTGTAACTTTTTTCTCAATTCCTTTCTGGCTGAGGAGACTTTCTGCGTTTGGCGAGCTTTTAAACTTTTGGGGTGAAAGCCTCATTCTTTCAAGAATACCTAAACTCGTCTTTTTTTCTTAATCGCAAGATATTTTATTTGCCCCAGCAAAACGAATAATACGATTTCTAATATACAAAATATTTTAACTCTCTAATCCCCCTTTTTGTAACCGCAGGCTTCAAATTGTCTCGTGTGCATTGCTTTTACGAAAAGTAGATCTTGGTTCCCTCAGTCCAACAGTCATATCTCCTTAAGCCATGTATAGTTTCAGAACTAGAGAAGTAATTTACAAAGCAGTAACAAAACATATGTCTTTCGTCCTTGCCTAAAATGTTAATAGTGCAGGACTTGTGGGCGTTGTTTATGTCAGTACTGTTTAATATTGTTAGTGTAGAATGTACTGTTATTACGAAAAATAACTTTTTGAAGATATCAGGCAGGACATCAGCTAAGTTCGAACAAGTTTCAGCCGAACTATCTGGAGGTCACAAGTAAAATTCTTCATCATTATCATAAGACGAATAAGCTAGCGTCGTTCATAAACAATTCATCATCCTAATTCATTTTCAGAAAGTGTCACATTTTTTTTAAAGGACGATTTATCAATTGTTACCATCATATTAAAGAAAATGAAGGTTTCTTTGCCACCGCTTAATATCAAGCGATATAATTTCTTTCAGATTTCCTAATTTATCGCAAATATTTCCTTGTGCCTTTCTTGAAATTAACATTTTTGGGTGACGATTAGTGAAATTAACGTGGCTCGTGCCTTTACTTTTCCCGGTCAAAGTCGACACTAAGTGTTCCTATTTTTATCGCATTTTTTTCCTGTGCCAGCAATATAACTAGCACTTTTTAGCCTGGGAAAAGTTAAGACATGAGTCATTTAAGTTCCTAAATTGTGACCACACAAATTGGAAACATTGTATAGTTTTTTGGAGCAGTTTCCAGTTGATGCCATAAAAACAAGTTCACAGTGAATAGTTTGGCCAATCACAACAGATGCAGGCAATCACCTGAGCCGATCAGAGCGCAAAGCGAATTAATGCAGCCGGTGAAAAGCGCAGGAAAACACCAACGCTCGAAAAAAAGTTGGTTTTGTTTTCGGCCTCTGATTGGCTGAGAGTGGAGGGAAAATTCTAAACCAATCACCAAGCGTAGTAATACAAAGGCAGAGAAAGCCGAAATTAATTTCGACAATAAATTGAAACTCATAAAGCAGAGATGTCAAGTATTCAAAAGAATGCAGAATTCCATTTGAAATATTGATATAAAGATGACTTAATTCCCTGATCCATTTGTCTTCATTTGATCAATTTAACTTCACAAATCAAGAGCATTGTTTTGGGTTTTAGAAATCAAATTCTGAATTAAAAATTATCCGATGAAGGTGAGAGTATCCCTTGGAAATCTGTATACAGAATGGTCATTCTCTTATATCGATACATCAGCATGTACTGCACAATCTCCTTAAGATCTTAAAAACATGTTTAAAGCGGCTTTTTTTATAACAAGCGGATCGTATGAGCATGACAGCTGTGTAAAAAACGATAATAACTCGGCCATGTTCGGAAAATTCCGAGTGATCCTTCGTATAGGAGTCGAACCTCGAACTAGTGATCGGAAGGCCGTAGGTTCCGGCGACTCCTACGAAGGAGCACTCGGGTTCTTTCCAATTACCCCCGAGTATCTTATCAAGAAATGACTTTTCGGCTGCTAAGAAAGTTAACACCAACGGCAAGATTGCTAACATTTTGCCTCACCTGAAAGCTGTCTTGATCAAACATGCACAGATGAAGGTATTCGTTCAGTTGTACTTTGCGCTTCTCCCAAAGCAAGCCCAATTGACGGTGATGCTCGTGAACCTCGAGATAGATATCCATCACATGAGAACCAGCCTCTTCGGAATATTCCGGATTTTTAGTAAACTGCTTTTCCACCAGCAACGGAGACTTCTGAATTTCAGCCAACAGAGCCTTGCTGTCGCCACTGACGGTCTCAAAAGCGCTTTCAATTTCTTGCCATAAATCATTCAAGTCTGATAACATGCCCTCCACAGCTGTCACTTCCTTGATTTGTAAATATCCATTGTTTTGCATTCTTTCTTGCCATAGTTTGACATTGTGAACGAACTATGAATATAAGAGAAGAACAGCTTTTGTTAATGTGTGAATCGGGGCTTACTTGACTCAAGATGACTCCGCTCAGGTTGTCGAAACGGCAGTCAATAGGCAGTTTCAGCAACCACGACAGTGCTCTAGCAACGACAAAGCCAGAATGACATTGCTTAAGGAAGAAAAAATAATCCTGCTGTACGTGCAGCACTCATCTCAGTGCATTTTCTGCCGCAGTCCACAAAACAGAGTTTAGGGAGTTTAAGAAACGACACGACACGACAACGCCAAAAAGCGGTAATATTATTGGCTAAAAGAATCAAAAAGATCGTGCTGCACGTGCGGCACGCATTTTTTAATATTTCTCTCTCGCACTCGTCAAAACTACTACGTGAAATTACCAAATTTGAGGTTTTGACGAAAACGTGGACAAACAACAGTGAATCTTTCAATCTCGCTCTTTACTTCAAATCCGTCCGTACCAATCCAGTTGTAGGACACATCGCGCATATTGTATAATATAAACAAGGTTGAATAATCCCGAAATACTTAGAATAGCTCAAACGTATATTTTGAAGTGACGCTTTCGTCCCCGTAGCCGTCGTGGTTTCTTAAACTCCCTTTTAAGCAAAGACGACGGCTACGGCAACCAAAACGAAAACGAAAACGTCAGGTCAAAATTTAACTTAGCGTTATCGCAAGTATTTCGCGATTATTCCGTCTTGTTCACCTTGAACAATACAGGCGAACTATCCTGTAACTGAATGGGTACGAGAGGTTTTAAAGTCACAACAGAAAATGACTGTTTCATTGGCCGTATTTATACTAGAGGACGTCTAAGACGTCCAGACGTATTAAACATCTGGCCGTAAGTGCGACTAATATAAATACGGGACGCACTTAACTTCGACGGCTAGAAATCAAATTCTCAATTTTCTTCAAAAGATACTAAGATTTAATCACCAAAGGGACTGTGTGCACTTTATTGCTAAGAGCGTCCCAGTTTAGTGCGTCTCGTCTTTATACAAGACGGCTCAGACGTCTGAGACGACTAAGACGTCTGTTAAGTGCGTCGTTTAGACGCAATTAACTCGAGACGTTTAATTCGTCTGACGTTTAATGCGTCCACCTTATTTCCCGTATTTATACTAGTCGTCTAAGACGTCTCAGATGTCTTAGACGTCTGAGACGTCTTAGACGTCATCTAGTATAAATACGGCCATTGTTATATGCTCACGTTGTGGTCAAAACCTAAAATATGGGGATTTCACGTTGTTGTTTTGTGGAGTACGGCAGAGAAATGCACGGAAATTCGTGTTGCACGTGCAGCACGAGTCTTTTTTCTTTTTTAACCAATAATATTCTTGCTTCGTGACGTCCCCGTAGCCGCAGCCCGTCGTCTTTGCTTAAACTCCCTAACAACGTGAAATCACCAAATTTCAGGTTTTGACGAAAACGTGGGCATGCAACAGGAAATCGTTCACTTTTTATCTTCACTTCGCGTTCCTATAAATTCAGCTACATGATAGTTCACCCCTATTGTTCAAGGAGAACAAGATGGAATAATCGCGAAAAACTTACTTACGATAGCACTAAGTTATATTAGGGAGCTTAAGCACGCGACGTTTTTGAGCCGCGGACGGCAATCGGAAATGAACAATTCGCAAGCCAGTACAGCAGTGTCTCCCACATTTTTAACCTAATCATCTCTAATGGATGAAAGATACACAGCAATATAAAGGTGGTAGTGAAAAGACAAGTTAAAATGGAAAACAGTTGCCGTCCGCGGCTCAAAAACGTCGCACGCTTAAACTCCCTATTTTGAAGTGACGCCATAAAACAATAATATGATTGGTTAAAAGAGGAAAAAAGAATCGTGCTGCACGTGCAGCACGCATTTTATTGCCATACTCTGCATGACAACAACATGAAATCACCAAATTTGAGATTTTAAGGACAACGTGAGCGTACAAATGCGAATCTTTCATTCTATATTTTTACTCTAAAACCGGTCTTATAAATTCAATTGTAGGAAAATTTCGCTCACATTGTACGGAGTGAACAAGATGAAATAACCGCGAGAGACTTAGGATTGTGCAAAGTTACATTTTGAAGTGAAGTTTTCGTCGCCGTCTTCGTAGATCTTAAAGCCGCGGCCACACGCGACACATTCAAATTTTGTCGCGTCACCTGCGCGCGAGGGTGGCTACTCTTGTGACAAATTGAAGCCCTTGAGTCGCATACTTCAAGAGACCTGGGCACTATAAACAAACATTCCTCCTTTAATTTCATTGGCTAAATACTCTTTAGGGTGGCTACACGGGCAACTATCTCTGCGATTTTGTCTGGCGACTTTATTCTTGCGAATTTTTCACGTGTCGCGTCGCCAGTTCAAGGGTTGTTACACGTGTGATTTTCATTGCGCGCTGGCGACGCGACAAAATTTCTGCGCGAGCAGAAAGTCACTCGTGTAGCCCAGTTATATTTTGGCGCGACGTTGGTGTTGACATTGCACTTGTCCTTGCTTATAACTTCCTGTTGTTTTGAAAAGCCCTCGCTCTCCCCTCTCCACACTAAACCTAAAGCGTCTGCAAAACGATGCGTTTTTAAAAACTTCCACTTTTGAAATTCTGAAATCTTGAAAAAAGTCGGCTCGACGTTTTTCAAGTTTATGGCAAATCGCCTGGAGAAGGTCGTTTTTGCTCAGAATCAACTTGTTTGTGATGTAACGATAATTTTATCAGTAAAGAAATTCCTCATTACCACTTTCGAGCTTTTAAACTCGTGATTAACTAAAGATTACTCATAAACACCCTACAATACCGTGACATAGCCCCTTTAAATTACAGCTTAAACATTATCCGTTAATGATAATCTCGTACCTCCTCACTATGTTTATGATAAGCAAGAGAGCGTGCTAACAAACAACTTCTCTGGCTGATGTTCATGTCAAATGACTTCCACTCGCGATTCACAGCCTGGGCTAAAGCTTCAATTCTATCAGACTCATAGTGTACAGCTTCACTCAATTTATCAGCCACTTCTAGCACTCGGCTGATATTGGTGTAAACACTCTGAAACAACAATAATAAAAGAATTTGATTTCCTGACAAAAGTTTTTTTTCCATGAAATAAAATATTTGGTACCTTGGCCCAGGCGCCAAAGGGAACAAATAAAAAAGCAAAGATCTCATGATGGTAATAATACAATGATAATCATCATCAGAATCACAACTGAGCGGTTGTCAATTTGGTGTCGAAAGTAATTGCTTTTGCATTACTTCACTCAGTGATTGGTTCAAAGTTCTCACGCCACTTTTTCAACCAATCAAAAGTGAAGCCAAACCAATCGTGGCTTATGCGTGCACATTTTCCGGGCTTTGTGTCGGCTACGTGTAATTACTTCGAGTTTTGATTGGTTTACTCGATTGTCTCCGTTCTTTTTGATTGGCCAAAGTAATCACTAATTAGCTCTACTCCTACACTGTGAATGGTTATTCATTCCAAATGATAAATAATCTTAACAGCTAAAATATTGTACACATGGCACTGGCCACTGGCCAGTTGAAATGAATGATATTTAACTTGTGGGAAATTGATTGGAAATTACTCCATTCCCTAACAAGTTAAGTCGAATAAAAATTACGATTTTCTTCATAGTTTTCTGTAGAAACAAATGCCAAACAATTTTATATCTAATTCTGAAAATACATGAAAATAAATTTCTTTTTAATTTTTTGTAGGTACACAGACAAAACTACTAATACATTCAAATAAACCTCAATGATTTATGCTGCTAAAAAGTGAAAAAAATCATTTACAGTACTATAATAGCCTCAATATTATTTTGGCGTTTTTGTCCTTACAGCATGCAGAAAGGGTTAACTAAACCGAGCTTAAAGAGTTTGTTCTTCAAACCTTTCTATAATGCACAAGAAAGGCACTCCACCCTTGCCTGCTATCACTATTATTATTGTTATTGCGCATACGTTCTGCGCATCTCGAGAAACTCGGGTTTCCTACGGGTGATGCTTTAATACTAATACAGGGATATTTTTGCTCGGTTTAAAACTATGCGCAGAAAGCAGAACGTAGCAAGTGCTCTTGGTATCCAAAAAGAAAATTAGGGGTAACCATGTATTTTTCAGAGATCATCAAGTTTCAATTTGGAAACGAACGCAATACATTGCCTTGTATTTTTAAAGCTTTTTACAAATATTGTTGACTAATTATCTTTCAAAAATGCGTGGTCACCCCCAATTTTCTTTTTGGATTTCAATAACGCTTGTTAAGATCTGCTTTTCTCGCATATTCACAAACTACGTACAACTACCTTTGAATTAGAAGGCACTGTCCTTAATAGAAGGCAAAGTTTTATAACAAGGACATCCTTATAAAGAAGTTCATTAAATCAAGGTACTACCGTACTTGCTCCTTAAAAATGTTTCTGTTTTGCTACAGGTAAAAGTGTATTCTGTACCTACAGCCTAGTTCTTGCGAACAAAGAGTACCCATGATCCCGCAAATTTTAATTTTGTTCCAAGATAATGCCAAGGAAAGCCAGATTAAAAACCCGGAAAGATTAGCTCGTGTCATCTTTCAACTAATTATGAGTAATGTGGATTTTCATTTGAATTAATTATTATGTCAACCTTTTAAGAAATTCATCGACTCACCCCATGTCACTGAGACCACGTTTGTATTATAAAGTGCCCGTTTAGGCTAAGACAGGTATTAATTTTTATATTTTGCTGAAATAACCTTATTAGTTCCTAGCAATTAACTTGATCTACAAACTATTCCGAAACCACAGGCTTCAACTTTCACTTCTTAAAATGGCAGATTAGCTTGCGTCCACTTCAACTAAAGATTAAAGTAATGGAAGAAAGGAAAGACTACACGAGATCAAAATCTGTGTATAATTTCACATTCATTAACAAATCAAACTTTTTGTATTTTTGTCGGAAGACTGTCTAAAAATTACTTTTTTTCTGTTGTGGTTTGAAATACAAAAAGAATGAAAATTCATTTTGTAGGTTGGATACCATAGCAAAGGAAAAATCCAAACTAGTAACAAAAAAAATATTATTCGAAGTCCAAGGTAGGCTACTTAACTTAAAATTCAGGAAATCACAGGAAGGGAAGATCAAAATAAAAGCCTGCATTTGCATTTTTTATCACTATTGCACAAAAGTTAAGTATCTGCAATTTGAAACATTGTCATGAAGCAATGTCAACTAATGATTTTTTTACCCCTTAATTTTAAATACTTATATGCAGTACTACTGTCAATGAATTAAGAGCAAATTCTGAGAAGCTGGTTAGTTCACTCAAAAAGATTCCAATGACATTTAAACTGGTCCTTATTTATTCTGATGCCAAAAATAAACTTTAAGTGCTTAACTTCCATTTTGCCATATTAGTGGCATTTCATCAAAATTCTGCCTGAAACACATTGGCCCATGATTATTTTCCTTACTCAAAATTATAGAAATTAGATAAAGCATTTTCCCTGTTTTGTACAATGTGTTAGCCAATAGTAAAATGACAAAGTCATGAAGCATTTCTGATCACATTGTCAACTAGGATGTTGCTAAGAAATAAAGAATACTTAAAATAAAAGGCAAGTGTATGATAAATTTCTAAAATGAAACGAAAGTACATAAGTGTAGTCAGGGATGTCTTGAGGCACCGAGGGGACGTGGGATTTGTTTACCAAAGGTGAAGATGTGGGAATAAGACTTAATGCATCCATGAGGGCTCAAACCAAAAAGGCTGAGGTACAATGTTTATAATAAGAGTGCAGGAGTGCAGGGATGGCGCAGTGGTGAGAGCACTCGCCTCCCACCAATGTGGCCAGGGTTTGATTCCCAGACTTGGCGTCATATGTGGGTTGAGTTTGTTGGTTCTCTACTCTGCACCGAGAGGTTTTCTCCGGGTACTCCGGTTTCCCCTCTCGTCAAAAACCCAAATTTGATTTGATTTGCGTTAACTTGTTAATTTCAATTTACATTGTCCCCAATTAGTGCTCTATGGCTTTAGAAGATTAGACACTTAAATGAAGTCCCTTTTCTTTCCTTTATAAGAGCTTATTTGAATGTGTGAGCAATACACTACATGAGAATGCTGGTAAAACTGTATGGCACAAACAATGACAATTCTGATGCAGACACCGGTTTGAGATAATTCATATAATGAAACTAAAAATGTTAATGTAAATGCATTGTTTATAGTGGAAGTACACTTAGCTATCAAGCTAGTTTACAGGCACCCCACTTTTTTTAAATACCCGTAATCTAAAGGAAACAATTCAAACTTAACAGAAACATGATTAAGAATCCCAACTGGCAGGAGGCAGCCAGTTAGCTATTTACAAAGTGTGGTGGAGTTGAATCCGGGACAACCGGAGACAAATCCAAACCAGAGGTTAGATCAGGATTTGAACCTGGGGCAACCACATGCAAACCCAACACCCTAACCACTGGACCAAGCTGCCTCCTGCCAATACAAAACACTTTTCTAAGTGCAAGATCATTGATATCAATGGAACAACTGCAGTAATAACAAAGCATGACAAGAATTCAGCCTTGAACTGGATTCAACAGCCATGACTTTGCAAATGAGCTGCAAATTGATTTAACACCAAGCTCTTTTAGTTGTACTGCATACCCGCATACACGGTGAAAGTCATTCATATACAGAAATGCACCGAGTTAGATGCAAGCCCAATCTTGACAAGTGTACCTTAAAGTCCAAGTATTTCATACCCATTTCCAACAATAAAGTAAGGATAAAGGTTAGGTAGCTCTCTTGGTTAAAAAAGAAGAGGCGAATGAATTGACAGGGGAGAATATGTGCCCTTGGTTTTCAATAATTTTGTTGTTAGCTATTGTTTCAGAAGATTTCACTTCTGCAGATTTCCCATAGCAGATTAATTCTCGTCCCGGCCAGAGTCTGCTATTCTTTTCTTTTTCACCAAGGACACGGACTCTGGCCACAGCCAAAGAAGGAAGTCAATGAATTACGGACTTCCAGCTCTTCTCTACATTCTCAGCAATATGAAACAATAATGGTTGTCACGAGTACATTATACCATTACTGCAACTGCTTATAGTTTTGACTGTGACCAGTAAGTGTTCTTGGTGCTGACCAAAAGAAAACCAGACTCTAGGGAAGAGATTGAAGCATATTCAACTCCTGTCTGACCAATGGTCAATGTCTTTGAATGCATGTGGAGAAAGTGCCAATTGTTCAACTTCCAAGGACTATAAACCCAAAGCAATACACCATTGTCAAAGAACAAGGTGCAGAGTTGACTCCCACACTCTTCAGCAAAATGTCGCCAGCTTGAAATGAAATCTCAAAAAGGCTTACAGTGTAGGAGGCCAAATGCATGGTACACCATGCAGATGTGACTTGAACTCTAACAAAACAAAGGACTTCAAGTTTACTTTGAACTTTCTCTTTGATGTTTTCCAGTTCAAAGGCCACTAATTTTTATGTCATTTCCTAATTAGAGAATACAACTTTTACCTGCACTGAAAACACAGTCATTACAAGTTTCTAGTAAAATACCGGTAATAATAATAATAGTATTATTATTATTATGCATCTAATCTTAGGTTTAAACGTTTTTCTTACAGTCTTATCTTAGTTTCTCCCTTAAAATAATCCCCCAAAGAAATGATACCTATACGTAATAAGAAAGTTGAATAAGAAAAATTAATAATGGAAAAATTATTAACAGAAATGAAAAATGAAGAAATTGTTGACAACAAAATTAACATTATTAAATGGCGGATGATAAATTTGCTTAGTTATCAATTGAAAGACTGCAAAGCCAAAACAACATTACAAAAAAATGTGAAGGGGAATCCTTGAAGACAACAAGGTAACACTTGACTATGCAAAGACTTGTATAACTGATGATGGATGCCAAAACTTTCACAAGTGAAGAAAAGAAAACTTATACACTACCCTGTAGTTGCATGATTAAAAATGTACACCTGGCCAAGTCTCAATCTAATGGATAATTTAATAATTATTATTATTTGTTTTGATAAAATGTGTTTGATGAAAAGTGGTTTATCTGCAGAATAGCGATATTTGTCTGTCTAAGAAAACAGAAATCCGGATTAGGAAATGGGGTTAATACATGTAATGTTAATGTTGTTGTAAACTTATCACAGCAGAATAAACACAACAACACACTTTTTGGTGCAAAGAAATCTCTATGTTCATACAACATTCAATTACTGGGATGTACTGTAGGCCTTGCGTTTTCAAATGTGTACAAGACAATGATATGTAGACTCAACAGAATCTCATTTAGACAATTAAAAATGTTTGAAATGTGTTTCCAATAAAAAGTAGTGACATCCCAACTTACCACAGTTCACATGACAAAAATATATGAGACATTGGAACTATTTTTCCAGTAGCTTAAGCAGACAGTAAATTAATGTATCATTTACCGAGAATATGCCCTTATGCAGCAGAGCTAGAAAACTATTATTTATCACTGAGGTACAATAAATGTTTTGAATAAATTGTGTTGCTAACCAGCTGGGAAACAAATAATGCAATCATGGTCAACATTTGTGAAATTACAATGTTTCACTATTCCAACCCCCAGAAACAAAAGGGTATGCATGACAATAACATGACAATAAATCTCTGGCATCTGTTGTTTTTTTTTTGTTTTGGTTTTTTCATTTATATTCTAGTCTGCAAAATTGCACTTCACTTTGTTTCCTTTTACTTAAAACACAGACAATGTTATTCAGTAAAAGGGATGATATTTCATTTTAGATAAATTTGCTGTTAAACTATAATAATTCGTTTTCTGGTCTGCACTTTTTTAAAGACTTCAAGAGAGATTGAAAGAACATCATTAAGAATTAAAATCAATCAGACATTTACCTGTTAATTCATTTCTTTAAAAAGAATAAGATATTGACATCAACTTCAAGGTGAATGAGGGATTGAATTAAATCAGAAAGCAATTTCAATAATTGTCACATGAAAACCTGCACAAGCAAATGTGCAAAAATCTTTTCAGGTGTTAATCACAAGAACATTTGGTGCAATCAGTCTCAAAGAAAATAGTTAAGTCCAGGGCTAGAAACCTTCATATGTTTAAGTCATTAAGTTTGCAGTATTTCATTGCTATTTTTTGCTTAGAATGTCTAGCCTTCCCACTACATATATAAAAAGGCTTTCTTTCAAAGATTTTAGCTTAGACATTTGTGATCTTCTCTTGTGCATTTGATACGAGAAGAGCTAATACAAGGCAATAACGATTTCAGGAGTCTGTTCTGTGTAAATATGACAGCATACGTGTTGGAGAAAAGCCTCATGACCTGACTTCCCTTTTGGCTTGTAAACTCCTGTCAGCAAATGGCCTAGAAGCTCTACATTTTCTATTGTTAAGGAACTTTTAAACTCCATTACATCCTGTGTTCTGAAAGCTTTTTGACATTTCATTATCATGATCCATCCATCCTCTGACATCCATTAGCTCTTAACAAAACTAAAAAAATTAAAACTAAAATGGAGAAGGATTGATATGAAAATTAAATTTAAAACAATCAACAGCAGTGACTGGTCCACAAGAAAGATCCACACAAGTACACTTTGACATTTACATCGTTTGCATGATGAGGACTCAAAAAATGCAGTACCTCTGACATGTTAAAAGGGAAACGTTATTGCAGTTCTTTGCTGAGTGGGTTAGCTTCAAATGAAATGGCCACCAAAATGGCTAAGTTGCGAGGAGAAAACACTAGGAATAATAACTTAAATTAAAGACTGTTGACGCGTGAAGTCAACAATAACTTTGATCTCCAATGTTGAAAAGTTAGCTTTGAACCTCAACTGTTCTCCTCAAGACCAAAATTGTCTAATCCACTCATGACAAATAACTCTCTTTTCCTTACTTTAATATCAAGCATTTTTTCCCTTTGAAGAAAGTGGTAGCCTAAAAATCTATGCATGGCTACATGTTAACTTTCTAAAATGAAAAAAATAGGAATAATGTTCTTTCCGATCAAAGTGCTCTGAAGTCCATCAAAATAAAGTCATTGCTTATATGCATGTAGAATTTTACCTTTTAAATTAACACAACCATATGTACATTGTTGAAAAGTAAGAGATTTATCTTTCGATGGTGACTTTGGGATACTCGATGTTGTATGTGCAGCAACCGAACCAAATAAAGTTAAGCTACAGGATGGAACGACCAACGACCACAAGAGGCCCAGCCTTTATTCCAATGCGCATGCATGCTCTAACAACCGACAACCTGTGTATATGCCAACACTCGGAGAAAATTTGTCCTGCTTTACAGAAATCAAACCTACGACTTTAGCTTTCAATTACTACCACCAAGCTATAAGGGGACTCATTCACCAGGGTTAATGCACCTACTAATGTTAAGCCCAAGAGAGGGAGGGGCAGGCTAATTGCGGGAATTTTATTGTGAGGTCTGTCCCCAGGATAGGGATTTTGATCATACGTGATGTTCCCAGGGAAGGGATTTTGACCAATTATTTTCTCCCAGGGGTGGGGAATTTGAATTTTTTTTTAAAGAAAATGTCAAAATACCCACCCTCGGGCTTAACATTGATAGGTGCATAACATATAACATCCATTTCAGTACAATTGTGTTTTTGAAAACGTTTAACAGAAATGCAAATTACAGTATAGTCATTGAAGGATATAACGCACAATCAAAATCCTTCCATACTTTTCTGCAAAAGGTTACAATTTTTTTTTTAATTACATCATTTTGTGAGGACACAATGACATGTGGTTTGAATGTCTCATTTTCTCCACCTTCACTACAAATGTATGAGCGACTTGATTGGGCAGAATTAATTCCATCATGTAATACTTGACACCAACAAGATTTCACTTCAAGAGCATTTATGGACTCTACAAGGTTTTCTATGCGCATAAACGAAAAAACAAAAACAAACAAAGAAAGAAAAAAGTGAACCAGAAAATTAACATATTTCAAATAAAAAGACTAGCTTTCTCACAAAAAGTATTTATGATTTCACTCAAAAATAACTTTCATTAATTAAGTCAGTAACGTACTTTAATTATACTAAGATAACTGTTCTAAATTCAGACTCACCCTGGGGCTGAAATTATTTTTCACACTGCTGGCAACTTTAGATTATTGTCAACACCAAGGAAAATTTTACTCTATGCCTTAAGCTTAAGTTTTCCCTTTCATTAACTTGTGCCCAAATCCCCAGCACTAACCAATGCCTCTTCGAGACAAGGATTCCACTGTAATTTTGGATAAAAATGATGCAAAATTTGAAAACAAATTTACGATAATATTAATATTGATTTATCAACATTTTTCTCTAGAACAGAGGCACATGACAACAGTAGAAATTAAATTTGTTGAAAACTGCACACGGAATTTGAGGCATTTGGAGGAAAGCTAAAATCAAAACCCAGCCTCAGCTGTTACCTCATTTTCAAATAGTAATACAACAGGAAGAGTAGAAAGCTAAAAATGGCTCTCTATCATAATATTTTGATTTCACAAGTCACAAAAACCTCTACTTAGAATTTCTTCTTTTTCTTTCATGCTTTTGAGTCTTGGGATGCCCAGTCAACTGAAAGTTCTACAGTACTGAGTAGTACTGTCCTGTGGTGCTGCTTATGCAATACAAAGTGGTAAAAAAATATACAGTCCCTAAATGAAGTCATTAAATTAATTACAGAAATCATTTGAAGACTATTCTCTTAAAATATTGTCCTCAATGCCAGGGGGAAAATCCTGTTATCTTACACAAACTAAAAAAAATTATTTGACAAATATAAAAACAGATACAGAAGAAACAAAATTAAAAGCTAAACTCTATCGTGAAGGAATGAAAGCAGTCAGACATAAGGAAAACTCAAGTTAAAATTCGAAAAAGTATAATATGAGCTCACCTTTTCTGGCTAATTATGTAATGAAAACCAGGAAAAAAGACATGATCTGATGATCTTGTATTATTATTATTATTATTATTATTATTATTATTATTATTATTATTATTATATTATTCAAGTAAAACTATGACCTCCGCAGTTATGAACGCAATTTTTACAATTGCGTAGAGAAGCCTGAAAATTTCAGGACTTCAACAGGGTTTGAACCCGTGACCTCGCGATTCTGGTGCGACGCTCTAACCAACTGAGCTATGAAGCCACTGACGTTGGGAGCTGGTCATTTGTGGGTTCTAATGGTCCCGTGAGGAATGAATCAATGATGAAATGGTACGTATATGAAATGATTCATTTCATATACCATTTCATCATCATCATCATCATCATCATCATCATCATCATCATTATTATTATTATTATTATTAGTTTACTTTTAAAGAAATAAAGCCACATACATGTACACTTTATGGTAAAAAATTAAGTTACTAATAAAATAACTGTATGGAATAAAACCATAACATGACAGGAACACAAAAATCTGGCTGGTGTCACCATAAAGTTGACAAATTTGAAACACAAATAGGCCAAAGTCACTAATGGGACATATAGTCTGGCCTCTTGTCGCAACAAAAATTTTATCGTACTATTTTCAATAGCAACAGTTAGAAATAAAGGTGATAAAATTAAAGCGATTGAAAATGCATTGCAGTTGAAGATGATACCTTTTTAACATCAAAAAATTTCAATGTAACTTTTTACTTTGTGTCTCACTATTCCTTGGTAACTTCCGATTCATTTTCAACACAAGCCAGTTTGCATAGTCAATGAAAATAGATTTCAGTGTTTTGAAACGTAGAGTATTTTGCCTTAACCTCAGAAATTTTATGCTTGTCAAATCACCACATGAAATAGGTTGAAGTAAAACTTGGAAATAGCTTTTGCATCAACAAAGAAAATTTAAAATGACATCGAAAATATGACCTTTCTGATGCATTTCAAAGGTAAAATAATAGTAATCATAAAGCAGACATATTCTACAAGCAGTTGTCAATAAAAAAATACTGCCAAAGAACAATAAAATCACTTACCAGACTGCGTACCAAAATCAAACCATATTATAACAACATGTAGAATATCTGAAAAGCTAAAAACATGCTTTGACAAAAATAGGAAGAAGTTGCTTTGGGGAAAAATCTAAATGAAATAGATTTTTTTTCCAGACTACATAAAATGCAATCACCTGAATCTAAATGACATACCCATAGCATGTCCAATTAAATCTTCCACTCCATGGCAGCCAATTAAACAGAAAACCAAAGTTTGGGGGCATGTTTACATTACACAACCAATTAACTTCATGTTCATTTAGATTGTTGAACAACTAAAGTAAAGGTCACCAACTTTTGAAACATATCATCTTCCTTATAAAGATTTTTATAAAGCTACATGTTTACTGTCAAACAAAAATATCAGTTTTCGGCTCCATTGCTTGCATAATCTTATCCAAACAAAACACAACAAATGCACTGTACAAGGGGACAGGTGTAAATTTCTTGCAACATCATGACCTCTGTGTATAAATTATTATCAGCAGAATGATTCAAACCATTACTGTCATCTCAGTCACAAAGTGTATTTCAATACTGTGCACTGAAAAAAGGGACACTTTTCATTAGTTGTCAGACTGTCTGACCAAAACCATAAATAAGGAATTTTTTCCTTTCTTTTCTTTTTTTCAGAAAATTCATTGCCAGCACTGATCTGAATCTATATGTGCAGATATTCGACTTCAAAATCTTGAAATCAAGGCGAACCAAATAGTTTTTAAAGCTAATGAAAAAAGGGTTTAAAAAAATTGATGTTGACCCAATTTTGTAAAATGTCATATATGCAGCCTACCAAGGTGTATTATCTGTGGTAGATGAAGACATGCAATACCGGATGAAATGGTCTCAATTTTCCTGAAATTATGAAGCCAGCTTTTGCAGTGAGTATATATACCAAATCGATAACAACTACCTGAAATTTTCAATGAAAAATAACACATTGCCCAGGATACATTTACTGGTAACATTAAACAAAAAATCACTTTTAATTAATTCAAGTGAAAATTACTTATCCAGAAAAAGCTTTGCTTCTTCATGCTATTTCACAATAAAAGTACTTCCCAATAACTTTATCAATGATATGCAAGGCATGACTGTTTGATTCAAACCATAAAATTATATGGTTTGCAAGTTAAGCTAAAAATAATAATAATAATAATAATAATAACAACAGTTTGCTTTACCATGTGACAATAGGGCCTTTCCTTCTGTCAGCTTAGAGCAAAATTGACAGTTTTAAATTGTCCAAATCTGCATTCCATTTAACTGGCTAAAAATAAAGTCATCTATACAGCACATTTAACTTTTGTGATAGAAGCTTTGTTTTATGCAAGATGCCACAAGCTCACAAAGTTGCCAATGGCAATAAGAAATAAGAAACAAACTGACAATTCAAACCTCGCAAGTGACCAAAGCCATGTAATAATTTTTGTTACTCAGAATGCTTAGCTTAATTAATTTTAATTATTAAAATCGTGGAAGTGTCATGAATTCACTTGATAACCTAAGATAAGTTAGCCACAAGTCCATAGATTTCAAATTTACATAGGAGTATTGAGCTTTTCATAATGTAAAAATTATTGTTCAGGTGTTTAGCCAAGTAACTTGAGTGTTTTTCTGTGCCTTGGGGGTTACAGCAAATGAGGCCAAGGTCTTTTCAGTATACATTTTGAAGACAGATTTTTCCCTTTAAATTAGCAAATAAAAAAAGAGAAACACTTCTTGATCAAGAAGTCTGTGCTATTACATTCAGAGACATGA
>NC_090887.1:7968240-7970740 GCF_036669925.1 Montipora capricornis | reverse complement strand
CAGCTTTAAATTTTTACGGGCATGACACTTTCGATTCTTGTAAAATATAACTAGATTAAGACCAGCTCTTTTCCAAAAAAAAAAAGTTTCCCTGATTAACAATATCCAATAACCTCAAAGCTCAGCTCACACAGAGAGGAAATTGAACTGCACTCAGTAAGTCACAATTTTGTATTTAACTCAGCTTCAAGAAATCTACGGTATCTATCTATCACAGAGTGGAATTAGCTAAGAAATAAAATAATTTGTGTTGTGTCCAGCAGTCCCTGGACGAGGATTTTATCAAAATGCCTCGGGCTGTTGCTGCATCAAACTTCCAGATCTTGTGTTTAAGGGATACAGTGTATGTATGCGAATATCAACAGAGAGAAGTTAACTTGAACATCAATGCCATGACTTACTAACCCAAGGACAACTTGTATGAATCCTATTACAGCCACAAACTGAGATTTCCTGGGTTTGCAAACATCTTCAGAATAAGCTATCACCATAAACAATTTATGCCACATAGAACCACAAACTGTCTGCCTGCAATTGATCTTAGACTTCAAGTAATGAATTTTTAATGAGTTCAGTCTGTTTTTCAGTGACTGCCAAAGCAACTTGCAAATTTTAACTATTGTTTTTAATCTCGCCCATTGGATTAGGTTTAATAACTAGCCTGGTTTATTGCTTGGAAGGCATTGTGACTGCTCTAATGATAGGCTACTAGAGTTTTAAAGGAAAGAAGAAAATTAAGTGCTTTATTTACACCGTTGAAAGTGAAAGCAATAAAGGTTATACCATCCTTGCTTCAAAACAATGACAAAGAATATGTGCAATGGATGGTGACAAAGAACGAAAGCAACTTTGCTCAATTTCTGAGCAACTATCAACTATCTATTATCTCTGAGAATCTGTTACAAATATATATTGAACCCAGAAGATAATGACAAGACAAGGGCCAACATTAAGGGACACTTTTTCTTCTTTCTAATTCAAAACTGGACATTTTGTTTCACCCCAATGCAGACAGCAACCCGAAAGTTGGCTTTCAAAATCTCATTGTCCGTTTTTAACTATCCAAGTCTATTACTAGCATGCTTTACACTGAAAAGCACTGATAAACTAGGAATTCTTACAAAACCTAACAACGTCGTCCACAGGGATCTTTTACGACATCAAAGGAATCAATAATAATGCACAATATTATTATGAGTAAGGGTTTTATTACCATGCAATAACAACTGCAAATATCCTGCTAAGAAAACAACACATCTAGAATAAATCACCCCATGGGTTTGTTCAACAATCAAAGAAGATATTAACAGAAATACATGTAAATGAAAAGTTTAAAATGTCACCAGTTTACCAAGGACGACCTGTAAAAAAAAAATTATCAACCAGCATACGTGTAATTATCTGTCCCTACCAATAATATACAATTGAAAATCCGCACACAAGGTCGTAAAAATCAACAGAACTCAAACTTAATTTACTGCTGAGAAATGAAAATATTTTAAAATCAAACAATGTTTCTCAATGAATTATGATATATTATCATCATATCATATTCATGTGGATTAAGGAGTCCGAAAGGCCCCTAATTTATGGATGTTCTGCTCTGTTACAGATTTAGGAAAAACATGTTGTCACATGTATTTTTGCACATCTTTCTGAATGTTCTGCCATAATTATGTTCTTGAGTCAAGGTCACATTTGAGATATAGACCAGGAAGTTAAAAACGACCATTTTAGTCTGTACGTTCATAGACGTCGCAAGGTTAAATATTTAGGCCACAGTAATGAAAAATATTGTCCAATGTTGTTTTCCTGAACCAACTTCACAGCACAAAGTACACTAGTGCGAATAAACAAAGCTCCCAAGATTTGAAAACAAAGCACCCTCAAAGTCGAACGTGAAGCACCACAGTAAACGACTGGTTAACTATTTTTTCACCACTTGCTTTCTATTGAAGACTGACTGGCGTTTATATGATAAATAGAATATTACAAGACTCTTGTGTTCAAAAATATTTCATTTGTCCACTTCAGTCACTCATGAAATATTGTTCAACACTCGAAGAGAAATTTCATATCTTTGCCAGACATGTAATAACCTCTATATCTCTCTATGGCATTTTGTTTCAAGTTTTAAGGGTGCTTTGTTTTCAACCTAGGGCACTTTCCTTTTCACATTTTCAGGTGTCAAGTGTACATTGTACTTCCATGTTCATATTTGAGTGCATTATTTTCAAGACAAAGACCCAACTTTAAATTATTGGAAATTAGCTCGCCAGCAAGCCAAGCATGCAAGTTAGAGGTAAATCAGCTGAATGCTCAAATTAAGGGAAGTACGTGTATGTTTAAATCAAGCGTAACAGAGCATAAAGGTTATGTAAGTGAGTTTTTCTGCTGGCTGAGGAACGATTAAAGCGAAACATTTTTTCCTCACACGCCGCTGGGAGAATGGGGTCCAGTGTGTGGGGGCTCTTCAGGTCACATGGTTTGCTACGACTCA
>NC_090887.1:7955740-7963240 GCF_036669925.1 Montipora capricornis | reverse complement strand
ACGTATTTAAAAAGTAAACCGAACGTTATTTCTTTTAAATCTGCTCTTAAAGCAAAATCCAACATTTTAGATAAAATAACATTTAATGGCATGCAGGGAATAAACAAAGACATTGTAAATTACATATACTAATGTTATTTTTATCATTATTATTATTGTTATTTTAAATCTATTTTTAGCACTATAGTCAATTAACTATCGATTATCTTACTGGGTATTGTATTCTTTCTTATTTATTGTAAATAATTCGTAAGTTCGTTAACTTAATTTTTTAAATTTTGTAGATACACTTTAGTTCTAGGTCCACATCAGCTTTTTAGCTGCCCTCTTTTATTGACCTACAAGACAAATAAAGTATGTATGTATGTATGTATGTATGTGAGCAGTACCAAGGATGGCTGACAACTGTGCACTTCCAAAAAGGTCAGGCAGACTTAACTTCCCATACCAAACCTTTGCATTCTTAAAAACAATATCATGATGGGTATTACTACCACTTTCAACCTTCTCCTCAGTAGTCAGGATATTTTGGTCAGCAGGTACAGCTACATTAATAAGTGTCCATTCCTGTGTGTCTTTGTGCACTACATCATCATCATTATTAAAAGCCTAGAATAAAACCTAGTATAAAGCCTGGTAGCCTGGAAAAACCAAGGAGAATAATTAACAATATTATTCCATGAGCGCGCATTGGATATGAGATGGTAAATAGCCAACGAGGCACGTAGCGCCGAGTTGGCTATAACCAATCTCATATCCAACTAGCGCGAATGGAATAATTGTTTTATTAATTTCCTTAAACTCCAAAAGTTTGGAAGTACAAAAAAAGAGCGAAAAAAGGGAGAAAATAATAGCGAAATCGAAAAAACTTGATGAAGATGCGATGTTGTGTATAATACCTAGTGGTCAGACAGATGCAGGCTCATTACAAAAACATTTCTTACCTTTTTGCGTACTTCTAAGCTTCGAAAATTGATCCAAACTTTCCAAAAAAACATTTATTTTTCCTTTTATACCAGAAGAAATTTCGCTTCCTGACGTAAAAGCACTACTAAGCGCAATCATTTACCATATAAGGTCAAAAGAAGGTACATGAGCTGATAACCGAGATTGAGTGAACCAATCAGAGCATGAGAATTGCATTATCCGAGAATTTAACAATTATAATAATCATTCACTGACAGGCTACCAATTTACAAAAATACAAACATCTCATTTTAAACTTAAGAAAAGAAAACAAAGAAATGTCAATAACAAACTTCTAAAGGTAGAGGGTGTAATCAAAAATAAATTAATAAATAGAAATTAAAACCAAATCGAGAAGTAAAAGAAAAAAAATAAATTAAGAAAAAAATCATGGTTTGTTGAATTAAATATTGCATATGTTCTTTCCAATTTTAATTGATTTTCTTCTTAAGTAGTAAGGAGAATTTGAAACCTGATTGCGCCTGCTTTTACAAGCTAAGATCTTGATCATTCAGGGTATTACAAAAAATAATTCAAGAATTGTTTTACAGAAGCAGTGATTAACCATTAAACAACCTTTTTGCACTTGGCCAATACTATACAACAGGATTACCAACAGATTCTCAAAAAAATTCTTTCTAGCAGATATTTGAAGAATGTATAGGTTGTGTGATTCCCAGAATTCAAGATATTGTTTCAATAAATAGTAGAATAACAATGATAAATTATTAAAACACAACCCTTATTCACACACATGCCCTTACATGTCCAAGACATTAATTTTACCATGGCATTGTCCTTTGACAGTTTAGTTCAACTGTGCATGATTCCTGCCTATGCACCAGCAACACAAAAAGAAAGACCCCTGCTTAGTATTGTACCAATGGCCTTGGGCTTGCCATAGCTAGACTTAATTCCACTTGAAAACACCAGTTAATACTGTAATCAAAAGCCAATAACCACTTATCTGTCATCAAAAGATGCCAGCATTGCCTCTTGAGATCTCGAGACTTCACCAAACGTCAGAGGAATGGAAGTCAAAGGTGAAGAGATTGAAAAGATTCATTGGCAAAAAAAACTGCAGTCTTTGCAGTTACAGTACTTCTGTATTAGATCAAACAACTTTGAACAAAATGAGCCCTCACACTTGAAGGGCTAGTGTAAGGGGCATCGTTAGTTTACTTTCATCACCAAATCCCAATTACCCTAAGACTGTTCACCTTTGATATGTGTCACAGATTCACCTCTGGGAGAGGGTGTCACATGCTAGTTCTATATTATGCCACAAATTTAAAGGTTTTTTTCAGGGTTCTAAAGTTTTCTGCCATACTTTACAAATTATAATGAACTACATGTATGTTATAGCTTGATTTTAGTTTGTCTAGTGCGCCAATTTATGCTCTGGTTCTAAAGCCATCAATGCTCTAGAATGAAGTTTTTTATTACCTCTGTTGGCAATCCGAACCTGTCAACCTAAGAGATTGTGAACTTACTTAATTGGCTGAAAGAGATGTTTTCACCTTCGATAACCTGATCAAACAGAAAGATTCAGAGAAAATACATGTATCTGGTTCTCTAATATTTGTAGTTTTGGTATCTTTTTTGCATTTGGTAATCTATAAAAATATTAAAACAATACGCTGTAGGTCTCACTTTATGTTTTAAAATGGGACTACGTATGATCAAAAAATCACTTCCCTTTTTTAGTTCAGATTTCGAAAGTGTGATTGCTTATGACTTGAGTGGCAAAATGATGTGCTTTTATCTTTATCCAAATGCCGTTTACTTTGAGTGTAAGTTTTGGATTTCATGGTCCGCCATTGCTAACGTTCAAAACTGACGGATTTGACCCCAGAGGGTTGGGAAACATGACATCGCTTACTCACTAGCTTAAAATTTCAGCATGTAAATGCAGCTTATTATATATGCAAAACATAAGTGAAAAGTCTGGAAGCCCGAAACTCCCTTGTTGCATATTAATTCCTCCACGTACACACACATTGCACGTCACATTCTCCTCGATCCAGCTCTCTCAAGAGAGGTTAGTAATGGCCGACTATTAAATAGGAAATTCCAATTACAATAAAAAGGTGTCTTTTTTAAATCAAGGATTAAAACTTGGGTCATGCTAACATCAAATAGCCAAGCTCAAGACCACTAGTTCAATTTCTCGGTTGCACTTGCTACTGGTATTAGCCCAAATGTTTGCAACTACATAGTAGTAGTCTTAATAGTAGTGGTTGTGTTCCAAGTTTTAGTGATTGTGTTCTGTTGAGTATCATTTGCTCAGAGATAATAGCCCGTAGGCTTCTCTCAAATCCCAGCTAAAATAAAGTTCTTATATATACACACTGTATTAAAAAAATAGCAAGAACTTACCATACGCATGTTGATCCACTTGGAATGGTCATACTTAAAACAACCTCCTAAATCAGATGTCAGCTGGTCAAGGTCTATAAACTTATAAAGACCATCCAAGGACGTAACCACTGTCTGTGTAAGCAAAAAGAAAGATTTAAAACAAATTCAACAGAAAAGTAATATTGTACTCAAGTGAATACACAAGCTGTAAATTCCAAGAAAACAGTCAACGATTCCTCAAAGTAGCACTTAAAATCAATTCTCTCTCCCAAAAACAGTTACCGGTAAGACCACATAAAATAAAGCCATCACACAGGTTAACAGTTCTTCACTAAAAACTACAGAACAACTGATATCCACCAAAGGTTGAACCACATAGAAAAGTGCTAAGATGATTATTGCATCCAGAGTTTATACAGAAACCATTTGGCTTGATTACTTTCTGTTCAACCATATACATGTAATTACGGAGATGGAAAATTGCATTATCATGTTGTGGCTCAAAAATTTTCCTGCTTCAAAATGTTTTAAACCAGTTCAATTTTGATTTTCCTTTGTTTCAGATTATGATTATGAATATTAGATACATTGAACTGGTTTAAAAACCAAGAAAAATATTTGAACCACAAGGCATACAGCAATTCACCCTGATGCCAAAAAAATAAGGTTTTCTCTGTTAATACCAAAAAAAAGCCAGGGGCACTACCAGCAAACCATACCAATGAAAGTTGATGAACTCTTTACTTGACCATTCTTGATACAAATAATAATTTATTATGTTAAAAGAAAATATGAATACCAGGTACAATAACAATGAAAAAACACATGCACAATTATTAAGCAAAGAGTGAACACAGACAACTCATTCAACAGGTGTTAAAGCCTTATCTTTTTCACATGAGCAAATTTTTGATAGA
This sequence comes from Montipora capricornis, assembly GCF_036669925.1. Classification (NCBI taxonomy): domain Eukaryota; kingdom Metazoa; phylum Cnidaria; class Anthozoa; order Scleractinia; family Acroporidae; genus Montipora; species Montipora capricornis. The sequence continues at coordinate 7,958,996 of NC_090887.1, read as the reverse complement.
AGTATAATATTACTAAGTTCCTGATTTGTTGTTTTGTACTACCATTAATGTAATCTCTTTTTCAAAAATAATGTATACAATATCAGCAACAGTGTTTTATCACATTTACATACTCAAAGTTCACAAAGCCACTAGTTTGTAAATGTGACAGTACTATAGATGCAGGACATTTTCAAGAAAATTGCATGAAAATTTGATGCAAATACATTTTCCACTATGCTAAGCAAACTTTTCTTATTTTTGCCAACTTAAATTTAGCTGAAAATGTTTGTGTATGCATTCTTAAGTTTTGTTTCCTTGTTTACTTTGAACAACTAGTTTTTTTTCTATTTCACTAACAGAAACACAAATAGAAATCGACACAAGAAAATACATGAAAGTAAGTTCTTACTGAATTAAGTTTAAAATAGTACAGCTACTTAAATTACAGTTTTAAAATCAATTACATTTGTGTTTACATTCTTGATTACAAGGAATTTGTGTTGTTCTAAAAAAGCATTCAATACAATAAAACACTGCACTTTTCAAGTAAAAATCCATTCTATAAAATCAATTCAATAAAATCCATTATAGCAACACATGGCATCTATTAAAAGAACATGTTCTTGAGAAATCTGCAGCCAGGGGTATCCTGTAATATTTTTTCCTTAGAAAATTGCATTTTCACATGCCTTCGTTAATAGTATACAAGGCACATGGTTACATTGATCCATCTTAAAAATGAAAAACTAAAGAACAATATTTATTATTATTAAACTGAAATAAAGGAAAAAACATGTTGAGGCTTATCTCTTACACAAAGACAAAAACTCATTTTGTAATAGAACAAAGAAATCCTTGTAATTTTAAAGATGTCATTCATTCACATGCGAAAGGTAACATTTGCTGCAATAATTGCATACAGGATGCCCCAACGTTTTTTTTAACTAAATATTAAGTTGTAACAAAGGTCCTATAGTAACTATCATAATTGTAAGATATTCCATGTTTCTCAGCCTGTGTAGCTGGTGCGATTTGCTGTAAATGTGTGTAACAAGGTCTGCAAGAGTTACATTTTCTGCAACAGAGGCACACAAATAAATCCAAGAATAATGACAAGAATGATTGAGGTCCACCCTGTTTCTTGTCAAGTATTCCTCACGCATTTGCCACTTGCACACACTCTTAAACTTTGCCAGCTACACAAGCTAGTTTTTTCCACCATACCCACGTATTGTGCTACACCTCTACAAAAAATTTGCCACCCAAATTATCTATGCATTACACCCAGCATGAAATTCACCACATACTCACAACAAAATTTCAACATAGTTGATGAACCAAAATTTTAGCATGGGATGAGACTTGTCATGTACAGGTTTAAGCAGACAACTCGAAATCCCATGCTGGGCTGTACTGTCACAAGAACTATCCCAGTCTTAACTGCTTACTCAATGAAATATAAATCGTAGCTAACATAAAATAATTATTATGTGTTCAAGTGTAACTGCAGCTCAATACTTCTCTCCTCCAATCATAAATATCTCTATATACTTCGGTACTTAACTCAACTTACAAGAACTTAAAACAACATGTACAATAATACTTTATAATCAAGTGTTTGAAGGATCAAAATCCACTCTTACCGATTCTGTCGAACTTGTATGAGGAGAAATAGGGAACATTTCCATGAGTGTTTCAAGTTACTTCAATTTCTAACTTACTATACCACTGGAAGACATTACATAATGTTAAACGGCATGAACAATACTTTTTCTGGACAACCTTGGACAGGCAAGGAAATAACTTTTGTCATTAATCTGTGAATACCACAAATTCAGAAGTGTATTTCAGACTCTTGACTGATTACTAAAAATAGATCTGATGTTATCATATCACCCCTTATCACAAGTCCTTTGGGTGATAACATGCTCTTGCTTCTCACAACCTGTGGAAATTGTGGAGGCCTAATGCAAACAGAGTTTAAAGCCTTCAATGGGAAAGAACACCGAGATGCATTTGTCAAACTTACAATAGCTGGTCCCAAAAAGTAATAAAAATATTGATATATTTTTTGTAATTTTCTAGGAAAATCTAGATTCATACTTAACCTCTTGTGACTTACACTTGAGATGACTAAATTTGGAAGACTGGCACCTGATCAAAATTAACAATCACACAATTATTATTCCCTTGGTAAAGTGACATATTCCTAAGAAGGAGTGTTTATAGACACTATTGTCACCAAGACTGACTTCATCAACTCGAGAAACTACTGGGTTCTAACCATCTACAAGATGCTTGGGTAAAAAATACGGAAGAGGTTGAATATAATATAATTATGGCAGTGCAATAATATTAATTAATGAAGGTCCTTCATGACTCATCTTCCATCATAGGAAAAATTCATGCATTTTCACTGATACCTTTTACCACGATGTTGAAAGAATTGAAAGTGAAGAAGAACAAATTATTAGAAATAAAAATAAATGGTATTTTTGTTCAAGGTCAACGTTTCAATAGAGAGTATTCAAGAGCAACCTGATGCCAGTTTAGAGTAACTAAAATGTGCCAGCCATTCCTTGACACCATTCAACATGATGACTTTCAAAGTCAATATAATTATTATTGTAATATAACATTGGATGTCAAGAAGTGTTCTTAAAATGTAGATCAATAATTCTTTAGGGGGTAAACATTGTACATATTGACAGCCACAAAATATTTAAGACTTGAAAAAAATCACCACAACACAAGAACAGATTCCAGTTGTCTCTAAACATGGTTCCTAGTACAACGCAAACAAAATGTAACTTAAAGAAAAAGATGTCATGTGAACTCCTACAGGAAAAACCACAAACACAAGTACTTACTGAAAAAATTATTCAGGAAGATAACTGACACGTTGTGCTAATTCTTAATGAATGAAGTGCTCCTAAATCCTCAATGACAGAAGTGTCTATGAAACAATGCTGCCATTCACCTGTCACTAGTAAGCCACGATTCAGTTGGACACTAGGCTAATATATCTGCACACAAATGCGAGATGAAGAAAAGAGTCACCTTTCCTTTAACTATTGCCTTTTATTTAAAATACATTTACCCAACCTCCAGGACTCCCATGAAGCAATCATTTTTTTTAATCAAACAAGCTTTAACAATAACCACAAGCTCGGAGACTCATGCTGTCTAAGTCTACAATAATTAATTGAAATCATCCTTATCAATATTCTGAATTGAATCTCACTTCAAGATTTGCGAAAGCTTTCCTCCAGAA
>NC_090887.1:7920740-7950740 GCF_036669925.1 Montipora capricornis | reverse complement strand
TTCATCAAACAGAAATATTTTTCCAAGACCATAAAATGAAACTGCAGACAGAAAAATTCAGACTTCTATATGCGAGCTTCCTGCCGCAACATCTCATCTGCATACAGCTCTTAGCTTTTTTCTTTGTTTGGGTTTATAAAAGTCAGGATGTTATTAAGATTGATAACAATGCTTTCAGGCAATCAACTGATCCATAAAGAAGTTTACTTAATTGATCCATGTTTTGACATTGCATTATATCCCCTAAAATATCTTGTGCCTGAGGAAACTGACTGATAGCTCTGTGCTTGTATCAATGTGCAAAGGACAGACATTTTAAAACCAGCTGTTCATCTAAGCAAAAATGATTCCCGTTGAAATCTAAATGTGAATGTAACTATAAGATAAAAAAAATGAAAGCTGGAATTTTTGTTCACGAGTAATTAGCTGTTCAGTCAACAAAGACCTGTGAAGCAAAGTTAAAACTCTTTCCTCTTAAGCATTTTAGCTTACACGGTAAAAGCTCCCTGATAAAAGGGTCTGAAAGAAAAAGTCCAATTGAAATGAAAAAAAAAAAACAACAAGGATTGTAATAATTATTTGCATAAGCAAATTTGTTCCCTTTGCATGGGTGATTTCACAAGTCAAAAATCTATGAAAGCAAGGATAAGCAAAAATAATAATGACTTCTTAATAAATTATTGCTGATGGTGCATCTTCTTTAAAATGAAACTCTTCTTAAAATAAAAAGAGAAAAGCAATATTCTTTATTTCAGCTGTTCTCTTATCTTAATTATGATTCATAATCTGCATAATTAGCAAGGGTTTAAGAGTCCATGCAGTCAGGCCGAGACAAAAAAGGCAGAAAAATCTCTGAAAGCTTTCTATCTTCCTGCTTCAATTATGTGATGGGTCAATGCGCTCTCTTCACATCATATGATTTCTCAGAGTAGTATTTTTTTTTTTTGCTTTCTTTTTACAAAACTTTATTGTAAACTGCTGCATATACATGTATTTTCACATGCACTTAATTTTGCTGCATGAAAATTAGTACCAAAAATTTGTGTTGGGATTCAACTGTTCACATTCATGTTCTATCAAACTGAAAGGATGTTTTAAAATATCTAAAAATCAATACACGACAATGATGCTCAAAAGTACAGGATACCCAGTTTTATCAGATCACAATAATATTAAAGGCCAACCCTTTACAAATGCTAGAATCAGTGGCAAAAGTATTGGGACGCTCACCCTTTTAGGTTAGGGCCCTAGTGATGCCCCTGCTCAACAAGTAAAATTGTCTGGCATTAGACTGAGTAAAATCTGTTAAGTCTCTGCCTCATTCCCAGGCTACATCGGCTGGGGTTAATGGAGGGAGCATAGTTTTTGACTGGTTAATTAGTTTCAATTATTTAAATGATTGCCTTCTCTCCACGTTGCTGTCAATTGTGACCTGAGACATTTCCAGTTTCTATTTTGAAGCTTTTAGTGGAACTTTTCCAGTTATGCTTAGTTTATGAAGTCTGTGAGGTTTCTGAGCCCATCCTTGCATTAGCGTGCCAACTACTTTTGCCTCTGATTGAGTGAAGGTCAAACACTACAGCCAATGCAGGTCATTTTAAAATGTGTCTTTGACCAACATTGAGGCATTTTGTAAGTAGTCCACAAGAAAATGTGATCTCTTAACCCATTAATTCAACCATGAAGCAGCCCCTATTGTCAAGTAAAATTGTCAGGCAAGACTGAAATAGTTACACAGTGTTACTATGGCCAGTTTTAAATATCGCATTGCATATGTGCCAAATCTAATGCAAATGAGAAAAATCAATTGTTTTCGCTCATCTGCATTAGATTGGGCACATGTGAGATGCGTCGTTTACAATGGGTCTTAGATCGACATATATGAATACGGTACACCTTGTTTTAGTATTCTTACAAGGATGGATGCTTTGCAATTAAATGACACAGCAATAAATTGGACAATTCATCATCACCGTGACAAACTCTTCACTTCAACAATTCTCGGAACTTTTCTTCAACATTTTTGTTCGTATTAAAAGAGATTTCTTTAAGCATAAAATGGTAAAAACGAGTAGTCATGACTCCATTGTCAAGGAAAAATTACATCAGATAAGGAAAATTACAGCATTTAAAACGATTTTTGGCACGCGAAGAATTAACAAAGATGCAAAGATTATAAAAATAATTTCGCAAGAATGGAGTCTGATTGCACATTGAGATTTAGCTTTAAAGCTCTAATGAAAAGCATTTCGTGCACTTAACTGTCAAATTTGTTTCTGAATTTCTTAAGCACTTCAAAACACTTTAACAGGTCCTGAGGCATTGTCCTGCGGCACCATCCTCTGCACATTCTTGTAGTGTTCCACAATGGTGGAGGATTGCTGTTTATGTCCTTTTACACGATTATGTAAATGTCCGAGCGTGTAACCTACTGAACCCCCATCACACAAGTCACAGTGAAACATATCTTAGCAGATATTGTCGGGAAACAACTTAAGGATCTGGGCCTAAAAGCACACACCACCATCCAGCCTGTGTTTGTGAGCCAGAAAATTGAACAAGAAAGAAACAAAGCCACCAGTTGTATTTATCAACATTTAGTGGTTTATAGTTTTCAATGTGACCTGTGTGATGCGGGTTATGAAGGTTACACACACGGACATTTACATAATCGTATAAAAGGACATAAACAACATTAAGACACAATTTGCAATCACTATTCCAATCACAGTAAAAGAGGACAAAGGAGAAATTATAGAAAATATAACAGCTCAAGAGTCATCAAAAAAATTATTATTGCAAGAAGAAATTATTATTTGCATTCATCTAAAGGTACACAAAATTCAATTAGCAGGGCTGTAGCTAAGAATAAATTCAGCCAGTTGAAGGTTCTATTAAGTTGGTTCGCACTCTGAGCATCAAAGGGACGTGGTAACAAGATTGTTCCCAGTGTCTTGCAACACCTTAGTGTTACAGTACTAAAAACAACGCTTTTATTTCATTTCCAGTATTGTTAAATTCTAGTGATAATTCCGCAGGCAAGCAGATATTCCTCCGTTTTGTTAACACATCGAATGACTTTTAAACTTTGTAGAGAATAATTTGCAATCCTTGAGGTCACTTCAATGGATGGCCAAAATTCAGCCAGCAATCACCCCTTTCTCAAGCGGCGATTTTCACCGGCAGCCGGTGCTTAGCGACATCCCTGAATCACACTTAAAAGAAAGTGCTTTTCCATATTTGACCCAGTGTATGGCACATGTACAGACATTGTTACTACTTAAAAATATTTATACCTCTGTTAATTCTAGTTAACACACTAGAATTTTAAAAAACTTTTTTTACCAGGTTAAGTTGAAATTCTTTGCCAAAAAAAATCTCCAGAACTGATTCAGTGGAAAATTTAAGGTGGCTCTTAATCCGCTTCCAGAGCTTTTCTTTTGTAATTGGAAGAAGTTTTATCTTAGCCTTACCCATCACAAAAACAGGACAAATTATTTATTATAAACAAAAATTTACATGTGTGTCAACTATCATCTGAAAGTAGGAAGATAACCAAAACAATGATGTCTATTTTTGGTTTCTCCTTAAGTCTGTAACTATTTTTTTTTACATAAAAATCAATCACCAACTTTACAAGAAACAAAAACATTTTCTTGGAGCTAACATTTCACACTAAGAGATCTTGACCAGCAAAACATTCGGACACTATTAAATACGAAAAAATGTTACTATGTTCTTGCAATCTAAAACCACTTGTGGGAAGATTACACAATGACTATAAGCTTTTTTTCAAATACAGACCCTTTGTAACTAAGTAACATATAAATTGAGCTGAAAATGGCCTCCAAAGTTGTCTGAATGGATGAAATACTTTATAATTTAACAATTAGGTTATTTCTATAAAATCATTAACCTCTTCTTGTGAGTTATTTTTTATTCTAGTGGTAATTCATTATGCTTTGAAGACACTCAAAGTACAGTACAAGGCAAATGGCACTGATGAAGAAATACACATTGTCATGTGGAATTCAATGCCAAATCAAAACACAACAAACATATATACACTTGATTAGTTCCAAGACCTATGTTTCAGACTTCTGAAGATCCTACAATAATCATATTATCATCTACAGCAGTATGCACAATTATTTCAACAACACCAATCCACTAACCTTTAACACAAGCTATTGAACCTCTACAAGAGCCTGATACCGGTAATAAACCCCACAAAGGGAACATTTTACATGTGCCTCTGTCCCCAGTTGGCTAAAAAGCTACTGAAGCCGAATCCACAAATTTTTATGTACTTCATTCAAAGAGGATTAGAACCAGCAATGGTTGTATATAAATACAAAGCATCAATAAATGTTCGAGTATACAGTCAAATTAAGACAACTTGAAACTTTCCAGAGGAAACTGTTACCACAAAAATTTCGAAAATGTCATGAAATGCTCTTAACCTCAGAAAAGAAGATGTCCGAAAATTGCCTCAAAATTCTGGAAACATAAGCCTGCTGTGTTTTATTTGCAAACTATAGACAGAAAATGTTAGTATCCTAAACAAATAGTTGTTTAGCAAGAACTAGATAAAGTACCTTATGTGACAGAAATTTGGGAATCCCATGGTGTTTGAACTCACAGGTGAGGAAACAAAGAAGCTGACATTTAATCTTAGAAGACAAGCTCGGATTTCATAGGACTATGAAATACAAGGAGCATTGTTAAAATCATCAAAGAAACGATCAAGAGGCCTTCTCGAACTTTAATTGCTAAAGGGTGAGAGGTTGATAACACAGAAGTTTCAGCAACATTTTAGCCATAGACGACTGTTAGTGTTTTAAGAGGAACAGCAACAGCTCAACACACAAAATGCAAAACTGAAGAAGAAGGTACAGCAATAATATTACGAATTCTGAAAGGGGTGTTGATTTAGCAGATACACAGCGTCTTAAATAACAGTTACTAAACAATGGTAAGGCAAAGAAAATAAGATTAACAGGAGAAAAACACATTACAGCTTCAAGAAGCCTTTAAGATGATAAAGCCTAGTAGATCAAAGAGAAAATTATTTTTAATTCATTATGCAATGTTTGCACTTGTCTATGAAGCACAACCGTGTCTGCTTTTGAACCTATTTATTTGCATTCAAGAACAAGTTAAACTATATACTAAAAGTGAATTGTGTTAAGCCAAGACAACTAATACATCAAACAAGACAACATGTTCATAAGTAACATTAACACACTGATTACATTGTATTTCATCATAATTCAATCATAATTTGATGATTCACAAGACAGTATTTCTCGTGTACATGTATATTACTGAACTTTATTCGCATGAAAAGTGGAGCTAATAACTGCAGCAATTCGCGGGGTTTAACTTGCTGTAAAAAATAACTTGAAGTGAACTAGGAAATTATCAACCTGTCAGCCTCAATGCCAATGTTACTTGATTCCCTTTTATTTTCTTCAATCTTGCTGGGCATAAGTAGTTTACTGTCTTGTAACCACATGTTCTCTCAGGGGCCTACATGTATTTATGTTGTATCCTGTCAGACTCAGAAACGATGCATTGTTATTTTGACTACAACTTACTTAAATCAAACAGATCGCACTCACTTATGATTCAGAGTGTCGCCAAGGGCAAAGTATTTCAATCCCGTAATATGAGTCATAGAACTCTGTGCTTACCAGACCTCTCAACCCCAAAAGACCAAAAACCTGGAAGATCAAGGTCAAAAAACCGTGAGATTTGGGGAAAAACCTGGAGATTTATTGACAGCGTCAAAAAGAATTAAAACCAGTTCATCAAAATAAAATTTTTGTTTTTCTTTATCTCTGTAAAATATTATGTGACCGTAGCAACAGAGAAATTAGCGTTATTTGAAAGATTTGTCCAATGAATATTCATTGTTTTCTGCCATTTTGACAAAGTGGATGAAACATATCTAGATGCAATAAACTGGTAACGATAACCTTACATTTGGCATTTGTCCTCTATTTATGGTTACATGAGACCTGTCCGTGTCTTGTCAAAGAGAACTGTGGATCTCCACATAATTGGCACCAAAAAACCAATTTTGCAAGGCAAAAATGAAATATTCAAGGAAAGTGTATTCCATCAGCTTGTCAATCTGTCCCATTGTGAGACCGTGAAATTGCCCTAAAAACCGTGAGTCTCACGGAAAAACCATGTGACTTGAGAGGTCTGGCTTACTGAAACCCAATCTCATCCCCAGGGTCTCTAGGGAAGAAGAGAGACCCTGGGGACAAAGTTGATTGAAACCATCTCACGAAGTACATGATGGTATACTCAAACTTCGGTCCTGTAAGATTGTTTCTTTCAATTCCCTACTCTTCTCCTTTGCTTCTAAAGCGACTGTTGAACACACTTCAACAATCCAAGATTACTATAATAATGAGACGAAATCCGTAACCAATGCAACTTGATTGTACTACATAATTGTACAAGTTTAAATAATAATGGTCGTAACAAGGTGCATGATACAGCAATTCCTATTTGAGATAATACCAAGCCTTCCTATTTAAGTAGTGTGCACATAATTTTTTTTAAAATTGAGCCCTTCATGCAAGTTTAAAATTACACTTAAATATTAGATACCCAGAACAAAAATATTAATTTTCTTTTTTTCATTTTTAACTCATCAATAGTATAAAAAGAAACAAATTTATGAGTTAATCAATGCCTGTGCAGCTTTATACTTATGAGATGCAAATTAATTATTGCGTTCAAGGAGAACGCATTCCAATCGTGTCAGTCCCACTGGATTTTCCTCGGGTATCAATCACATACCACATGATTTCAACGTTTGGACACCACCTTGTTCTGGTACAAGTAACCTCTATCGGCTTGCTCAAGGGAAGTCAAGCCCCCTTGGATGGGGTTTATACCTAGATGGGTGACCCTCCAGTTGTACATGCTGGGGAGTCATGCTGTTTGGCTATATAACACAAACTAATAACTATTGCATAAACACATGTATTCCATAAATGTTTTTAATAAAATTATTAGAAACAAGATAGCAGTCAATACTTATAGTGTGATTATCATACCTTCATTACTGAATAAACACTATAATAGAAAAGGGTACAAAACGATTCTACCAAAAGTATACAACTATTTTCAAGTGCCTAGTCAATGGCAAAACAGGAATCGATCACACCGCACTAATCCTTGATTACTGCTATTTTAATGCTGATTCAAATGCAATGCACTTTACTATTAAAATCTTGCACAAACATACATGTACACACTGAAGTGAATATTGCATTTCTAGCATTTTGTCTGGCTGATCACTAAATCTCAGTCATCAGCTCATATAACATACATGTATCACCTTATATGGAAAAAAATTGTGCCAGTCACTTTCTAAAATTAAACAAGACGCCTATAAAGGAGTATCCGTGCCATGCATAAACAGTTAACATAAATTGTCCAGTTACAGCTAACAACAACTATGGGTAAAATTCGGAAAATGACGTGAGTTTACCAGAAAGATGAATTTGCAATTTAACTAGCATGTATGGCTTTTGTTGATGGTCTTAGTGTCTAATGATGAAGAAGTAGCTTCTTCTAAAAAACATCACAACCCAATTCAAGACTTGATGAGTTCACAAGCCATATCTTCTTTCAGCCCAAAATGGTTCAAATTGATACCCTGTTTAAGACGAAAATGGCTAAAAAATACTATATACCCTTTGGGCCTGCACATACTTACACTGTAAATAGCCCATATGAGAGAGTATCCCCCCAACCCCTGGTGTACTAGGAGGAATGGATTTATATTTTGTTTTTGCAAATATCATTCACTTGACCTATCACATACATGTATCATTTGATGCTAATCTAAGTTTCGACTCAGTTTTCTTCCTCAAAACCCAAATACAGCTGGCCTCTGACCTTCCCCGGGCTGACAAGCTTATGAACAAAATGACAAGACAAACTGAAATCAATCCTTTTGTTATCATGTACAACCCTACACTACCTAACCTCCCTCACGTAATTCACAAACACTCCAACATACTTTACTCATCAGATCGTTGCAATAACGTTTTCAAAACACATAATTTAGTGGCTTACCATTGTTGTAAAAATATTAGTGACATTCTTATTAGAGCACAATTAACTAAAACACATTTCAGTAATAATAATCTTCTGGTTCTTTTTGGTGCAACAGTAACATTTGCACCACTAGCCCTTGTACATGTATAGAGTACGGCCACAGAATACACGTCTTATTCTACAGGAGAAAGCCATGAAATCAAGTCTCACATGACTTGCAACACTTTCAATGTTATTTACATGATTCAGTGCAAATTATGTAGTCTTCCAGGGAAGCCAAGCGTCAGCTTAAAGGACCGTTTTATTGAATACAGACTCTCTATAATCAGTCCCACTAGTTAGTTATCCAGACGCCAGTCTCAGAATACTTTCTTAGCAACAGTTACCATTCACACAGTCATATTTTGTTCATTCCTATTGAAAAACTTATCTATCAACTTGACTCTTTCAGGAAAGCTTGGCTTGAGTTCAGGGCGTGAAGGCTCTGATTATATCATACGGGAATTATTATCAAGCCATTGATAACCATCGTTGTGACTAGGATGAAAAAAAGACTCAACTGGTTTTATAATGTGGTATGCATGGCATCCCACGTAAAAACCTCCGGTCATTTTTGGTCTGGTAAAAGTGAAATTTAAAGAAACAATACATTATTGCTGCCAACAAGTGTGTATGGAATATTCAAACATGTATTCTGCAAATGGGGATGGAATGATAAATTCTATTTACATAATTTGTTGGATAAGTTACAGGTAAAATTGGATTTCAGGACTGGTACTATATTCATTTTCATTACAAAAAGAATACTGTTACAGTAATAAACAATTATAATAACTCAATTACACTGTGTATGCCCAGATTAGTCTAAAAACACAGGAAATCCGTAACTGATTCGTAATATTTACCAAAGGTCATGCATATTGTAATGTATCCAAGTAATGAAATTATCATTACTAATACATTTATCTTCTTATTTACAGTGTACGGGAAATTCACAATCTCTAGAGTAAATTACATGTATTTCCCAAAATATGTCAAACTTATTGCTTTCAGAGCTATTACATGTACGTGCACTTACACTTCCAAACAGATTTAAATTTACACAAAATATTACATTAAATAATAATTATAACAAAATTAATACTGTATGTTGTTAACCCATTCACCCCTAAAATCATCTAGCATTAGAAAGAGTAAAATCTATTAGGTATCACTCTTAGAAGGGAGACAGTTAATTAATTAATCAGTTAACAATAATTATAACTCATACACTGTGCATGCCCAGACTAGCTAGTCCAAAAATACACTCAGGAAATCCGTAACTGATCCATAATGTTTACCAAAGGTTGTGCACATTGTAATGTCTCCAAGTAATGAAGTTATCATTGCTAAATCGCTTATCTCCTTACAAATGCATTTATGGGAAATTCACAATCTCCATGACCATAGCTGAAATGCCACCCTTTCCCGTGTCAGTCTTAGTCCCCCCCCCCCCCCCCCTGATTTACACTAAATGCACACTGCACGTGCTCCAAGAGAGAAGAAATCTGTGCAAAAACTGTTAAGCCCAAATTACATCTCTTGTACATCATACCACTGACTCAGGTGTACATACATAGTCACTCTCTTTGTTTTACCAAAAGACCATCACTTCTCTCAAAATTAATGTCACATTCAGCCATTCAAAACGAAAGGTTTTTTTTGGAAAATTATGTGCTTCTTAGAACATGACTTTTGAACACAATTCTTCACTTTTTTTAATACAATAAAAATTTACTATTCTATACTATAAGACAGTTCAAACGTATTCTTACTTCTCCTACAAGTATAGAATGTATCAAACAATACCGCTCATATTGTAGCTACATGTATAATGTAAGTTTCTGTATATCTTTAGCTAGTTTTTATTATAGATAACATTATCGTTTATAGTAAATTTAATCACAAATTCTCATTTGGCATCATGGTTTACAATAAAGTTTATTCTTTTCCATTTTTTATACAGCTTGTCAATAATGTTCAAACCTTTAAAACAGCTCTGTTCAACAGTATTATAATGAAAATAATCTGAAGCCCTGCATTATAAAACATGTACAGCCATAACAATGACCACCACAACTTAGGTCCATAGTCGACCTGACAAGCCAACAGACAAAGGCTTGTAACCTTTTGGAAGAAAACAATGTCTCTTTACCTCACATAGAAGCTTGAAACTTCCAAAAGATGTTCTGCGACTCTCCCAAAATCCGTCCGGTTTTAGAAGGTAAACTGTGTGGATCTTTGCAAGGAAACACTCCTGGAAAGAGAAAAAAAGAGAACTTTGATAATGTTTCAGGCCTGCACACTTCTCACCAAAAATAACTGAGCATTCTTGACAAAGCCTTGACCTTGCCTGGAACATTTAACGTCAATCCAGGATGAAGAGATAGAAGAAGGAATGCCCTAAAGGCTCTTACAGATTGCTTATCCCTGGAGTAATGCCAAGCTCAAGCCACTCTCACACCCATTCCCTATAACAGCCGCATTCACCTGAGCCTTTCAACCTTTTGCAGGATTGGATATAAAATAACCTCTGTATGATGTTTTACACCAAGGCGTGAAAGGAGGAAAAGAAGATATTTGGATGAAAGGCCTCCACAAAAGTTGTTTTTTTTCTTCTGTTCTCACAATGAGCCCAAAAATTCCCATCAGCCATTAGCCAGCCAAAGGAATTCTTTCATATTACCTGCAAGGCTTTTAGCATAGGCTTGGCACCATGCCAGGTGTTATCACGCATGTCCAGAACAAGGCTGAACCCCAAATCACGTTCATGGTTGCTGAAATTAACAGATGGGATGATACTGATTCACAAATGTTATGTAAAATGCAAATATGGTCAGAAGATGAAAAGTAGGCCATTCACGAGTACAATAAAATTTATATACAGTGGTGAATAGTGGTGGATATTTACCGAGCCACAAAGCAGGGAGGTACACTGTAAATATCCACCACCTTCACCGACACTGAGGTGAATAATAAATTATTATTATTGATTTAAGTATAAAATGTATACCAAACAACCTGAACAAAAAGCAAACCAAAAGACTATTTTATTTTGGTAAAATGATTGCAGTCAGAAATTCCAAATCTCATGCGCAGGCTACTCGGAGGTCCATAGTACTTGGCTAATCACTTCTAAGTTAGCTAATCAGCGTATGTGGAGAGCACTTTTCACTTGCATGCATAGTGTATACTACAACAGGACATAAATAATTTCCAGTGCCCAGGGTGCACAGATGGCGCAGTGGTGAGAACACTCACCTCCCACCAACGTGGCCCGGGTTCGATCCCCAGATCCAACGTCATATGTGGGTTGAGTTTGTTGGTTCTCTACTCTGCACCGAGAGGTTTTTCTCCAGGTACTCCGGTTTTCCCCTCCCCTCAAAAACCAACATCTGACTTGATTTGTGTTAAATGTTTAAAATTTCAGTTTACAGTGTCCCCAATTAGTGCTCCAGCGCTACAACAACTAGACACTTAATTTAAGTAAAGTTCCTTTCCTTTCCTTTTTTTTTGAACCAACAGTTCCCCAGAGTATACACCAAAGCTCGAGGGACTGAAGATTTAGCTCATCAGAACTGACTACTGTAAAAATGTGGAAAGGAGTTTTTTAAATTTTCAAATAAAGTTAATGGTCTATTTTCTGCTCACATTTAGATAGATATGTATTATGAGACTTCATTTACAATTCGCACAACCTTGTACAAGTGTTAGAAGCTCTTAATAACATTTTTTGAAAGGTAATTGTTACGTAATAATATGATTACTTTTTCTGACAGTAATATAAAGTATGTTTTGATGTATCAATTTTTCTTCAGTCCAGTTGGTACATATTGAGCGATTGTAGAGTGACAGTAAATATACTGTAACTGTCATTCTATAAATAGCCAAATGCACATACACGTACAGCTGTAATAATCACTGTAGACCTAACAACTGCACTGTAAGTACATGAAGGCTAAAATAATTTACAATAGATTTCCATAACCAAAGTTTTAAACAAAGAGACAACTTAAACAACAATATTTTTATTTCCAAGTTATTTATTACTGTTTAACTAAATAGATTAAAATACAAGAGCTAACAAACCAAACAAACGCTTTTTGAAATAAGAGTGTATTTGACACTTATGAGTCAGTTACAGTTCTCACCTATTGCTCCTCTGGCAGAAAAACTAAGACAAGTTGTTCCATTAGAATGCCCAGTACGAATTATCCCTGTCTGATGGTTTTTTTGAGTAATTTTCAAAATTTACAAATTATGATTAATGTAGAAATTTGAAAAAATACATGGTGTGATAAAACAAAAAAAATTAAGAAACTTTGTTTAAAATGAATACTTCTTTGTTCTTGGAGTGGACAAAAGTTATGATTGTCTACATTAGGTGTAATCGCTGTGTCCTAAGATTCCAAAAAATTTCTCATGCGAAAATTTCCTTTGTCAATGATCGAGGCATTGTTGAAATCACTGACATGAGACCAAGCATTATTTCCAATTCTGAATCCTTTGGCCACTTTTTGACATCGGACCCTTACATGTATGTGTTCTTTTATCCTCTTACTTGACTCCTCAACCTTTTTTTACGAAGTATAAGTGTAATGCTATGATCTTTTGTTTTATCAGACAAGTGATAGTAATTTGTAAAGGAAATGAATATTCAATACTTGGGTGAGTTTAGAGAAGGTAAAACTTTTGAACAAATTTACATAATAGGGCGTGATGGAGAGCGATCAGAATCGTGTCATTTTCGCCTGCCAAAATCGTCTTCCCAAGAAAGTGATTCAGTTAACGAGGCCATTCCAGTTTCAAATAAATATAAAAATAACTGGGCTATGAACAGTTTTGCCGAATGGATGCGGGTTAAGAGAGGTAAAGGTGCCGGTTTCAGATTGCAGTGGCCTTTTCAAAGACTACGAAATACACAAAGTTCAAGCCTTGAGTGCTGAAATGGATGCCCTGTCACTGACCTACTGGGTACCCAAACTCGTTTTAATCCTCTAGACGCTAATGATAAACGGTAAGTACTGCGAATTTGTCATGAAGAGAAAACGTTGAATATTCAGGAAATTTAAAACACATGAATTCTGTGCAGATAGTTTATTTATGTGTGTTTTTTCGCCGAAGGTGTATTAGCATAAGGGTTCATTTCAATTCAAGTGTCTTGATCAGTTTTTTTAACCAACTCAGGCATTTCTTGATCTCTAGTTTCAATGGGTATCGAGACACAGTCATGTCCCTGACCGAAACGGGGCACTCCGATTGGATAATAACCTTATGAATTATTAATGAATTTAAGAAAACTATGCAAATATTCATCTTTCCCAACAATTGCAAGTAAAAGGAAATGAAGAGGTAAAATTTGTATGAAGCTTTCGTAGGTCACATCATGTTTTACAAATGAATAGTCTAACACATCCTCTCTTGAACCACCAATCGTCTGACAATCCACATATTACACTGTACTTAGACAGAGTAAATGTTGCCGATGTAGCGGTTGTCAACCCACTGACACCTCAAACTCTCTAGGACTACCCCACTGACAAGTAAAATCATCTGGTGTAAGACAGAGTAAGTCTGATTCCCAGGGATCAATGAGTTAAAGGGGACATGATTTTACTGTTTACAAGCTAACCTGCATTTTCTCTCCAGCTTTTACGAGCAAGATTAAAGTAGAGAAACCGTAAGCACGGGTACATGCAGCATGAATAGGCCTTACATAATATTAATACTATTTGGAAAATTCATAGCTCAGCCTATCGCTGTTTTCATATCGGCAAAAAAACTCTTTTTAACATTAATCTTACAACGGGTCATCTTTCAATGACATGTGAGAAAAGGCCCGCAGTTTTTTCTTTGCAAATAAATCTTAAGACAAATTCATAATTTTTTTTTTAAAGCAGGATTTACTTTGAATAATCCTATAATCTTTGCAAAAGTACTTAAAAGGCCAACTACATGTTATGTTTATGTCTCCTTAGAACCAAATAAGTTCACTTTTAGAGTAAGAGCCTGCAAAACCCAAGGATGATGTAATACCACAAAAGAGCTAAGGCCATCCTCTTTTTTTCCTCTGTTTAGCGTCGTCGGATCGACCCGAATTTTTACCATTTTCAAAAAAAAAGTAACGACGTAGTTAAACCATTTTTATGTAAATAAGAGTTTCAGTTGTTGTTCCTTTTTCCCATGTTGTCTTAATTTTACAATAACATCAACCAACTTTTCGGCTATATTGATTTTGAGTTCACGTCTTGTTGTTTTCCAGGCTCCGCAGCAATGATGCTCGCGAAGCAGACCTTTTTTTTTCAATCCGACCAACCAACCCAATATCACAGTGCTCCAAATAAGTAGTCGTCCGGTCGTCCCAGACGACCAGAAAGTTTACCAGGCGACTAGTTTTTGGTAAAATGAAAAGTTTGGTTGCCCAAAGAAAAAACAACGGACAACCCAGCCAAAAATAGAAAATGAATTACATAAGCAGCACTCGACTCACTTGTCGGTTTTCTTTTGTCAATGTCCGATAGTAGTGCAACGTTAACAATAATATTATTAATTTGCGGCAGCTGAGTATTTTCCTGTGTTTTGAATATCTGTAGCTTTTGCAAAACATTGTCCGATAGGAAACTGTATGGGAAGGAGATCGAAGACTCTATTTTGAAAATGCTAAAACCACAGGCACACACAGTAGAGCTATGGGATACTCAAGCTCCAATGCCACATGATAGCATCTCAGCACAGCGTGCATTTTATTGAAGGGGGTTATCCTAATAGGCAACTGAGCATTTCTAAGGGCAACCAAATTTACGGGTTTAGTTGCCCTGCTCTTGGAACAGGGACAACCTAGAATTTTTTTTTTATTTCGAGCACTGATATCAGGAAATGCATTTGACGCTAAACAACAAAAACAATGGGGGGATCGCCTTAGATGACAAAAATGGGAAAATTAGAAAGAAAAACAGGGAAAGATTTGTAAGGACTGTATGGTTTTTTAGCCTAAAAAATTCCTCTCTTCCAAACTCATTTGCACTCTGTCAACACAGCCCTTTTGAAATAAAATTTCAAACATTTGTACAATTTATAATTTTCCCAGTATCAATAAAATCTTTAAAATGCCTTTCCAACCTTGGCATACCAATCGATGCATCACCTAATTAATTTGTCTCCAAAAGATGTCAGTTTAATTAATTTTGAAAGAAAATGAATTCCTGCGCTACTGGTTGATCTCTCAACCCATAAAATGTTTTTCAAAATGACAAAACTTTGAGGAAAGCAGTCTTCAAAAACCATGCACAAACCACAGCTCACAAGAAGCCTCAACACAATGCTTAACTCCGGACATACAAGTAAAAGCCTTTCAGAGAACGTGTATTTATGAAGTAAAACAGATCTTAAACAATTATAACTGAAAAAAAACAATAGCTTAAAAAAGAAAGGAAAACTAAAAACATAACACCATGTTGAAGTAACGATAATCCTTTTTAGTATTATGCTAAAACAGTGGACGGCATTCAAAGCGCTCTCTGATTGGTTGCTCAAACTCTGGATATCCTTTGCTATTCACCTCAGAGCAACTCGCTCGGGATTTGCGTCCGAAAATATTGCAATTGTTGGAGGAATAATGAGTTAAAATTATCTTTTTGTGCTATATTATCTCACTGTTTTAATATATACTAAAACAACTATTCACCTCAGTGTTGGTGGCTAGTGGTGGATATTTAATAACCAAGGCTGCTGCCTAACAAAATTTTAAAGGGGCCCTCAGAGCTAAACGCTGAGAACTTAGGAGCCCAACATATGAAGTGAAAGGTGTTGCTGTGAAAAGTTAAGGTGCCCAGAGCTATTCTTTGGGAGCCCCAAGCTACCGGGCTCCTGTTAGGCAACAGCCTTGAAAGTAAACCCACTTTGGTAAATAGTCGTTATTCATCGATAAAGTTGATTAAAAATACGTAAGTAACATCATGCGTAGAACCCTGCACATCTTTATAAGTCTGACTCAAATATTGGGGATTCGCAGCATAAATACTATGATGTTCCTTTTCCTTCTGTATTAAGTACTTTAGAAGATATATTGCTTTATGTTTCATAATTTTCTTTGTTTTTAAAACAGTTCAAATCAAGAATCTCTTTCCCTTCCAAATTTTCCTAGAGTTGAGTCAACCAAATAAGAGAACATACCACATGACGTCAGTGCAAACGGAAAGGCAAAAAATTCTGTGAAAAGGCTATCTGAACAAGGCCACAACAACAATACAAAACATTTTAACACCAGTAAATGGACAGAAAGGTAGTTTTCTATGCATTCAAGTTAAAATTAATGTTTAGCATGCAGGTGCAAAAAGAATTGCAAGGATTTCTCAAAATGCAAATTTTTTGACCAGTCACAAGTTGTTAATAATATGGAGTCACCTACATCCAAAAATCAGTGATTTCCTCTTCGAAATCTGTTAAGAGCCATTAATGTGAAACTAAAACAGGTGTTCACACATTGTGCAGGATATATTTCTTTTCGTGGATCAAAAAGAAAGTCTTCTCCAGCAACTTTAGAGAAACATGTTTGCACCGGCGGGTCTAAACACTGAGTTACAAAAAACTTGGGGAATAAATAATTTATTCAAAGTCCTTGAAATATAAGGAATAAGGCACAATAGAAGTGTCAGAACCTTTATTATATAATTTGGTGGGGTTTTCGAATTAATTTCTCTCCGCCAATTAGTGGAATAACGGCTAAAAAGAATGAAAATTCGAAAGGAAAAAGCATACGGATTTTCAATTGAGAACAACGTAACGATAACTTAAGTGTTCAAGACTTCTACCCGCTTGAAAACAAGGCCGGTATGTCTAGGAATATTCAAGATTCGTGAATCAGTCAAAAGAAAATCTTGTTAATTATTTAAGTGCATTAAATCACAAAGCAAAAATATACGCACTAATACCGCTTGTAGACCCGTAACAAAACAAAATAACACGAAATATTCAGTAATCGTATTCTTCAAAAAGCACCATTAGGGTTTAAACGATCTTTGAAACAACATAGTCCGGCTAAATAAACATTGGACTGAAAATAACGTCACTGAGTTCTGACTTCGCCGTCTCGTGCGATATGAGTTCACGTGTTTTGATTAGCAATGCCATTTCTGTATTCATAGTGAAAGTTTGCTGTGATTATCCCCACAGAAAGAAATGATATAAAAACACAATGTGCCTCGGTCGTGACTGGAGGCTAATCAAATAGAACTGACTACTCAAGCAGAGGCAAAAAGTAGGCAGTTTACTTCGGGTGACAAAAAAATCGACAACATCGTCTCGATCCATGCCATGTTAGTATCGGTACACGTGTTTGTCAAAACAAACTGTAAAAGCAATTTATTTTTCTTTTGGCTGCTTTTCACTGAATTCTCTCTCTAAAATCGTAAGGTCTCATACATTTCTCTTCATCTTGAAGAGCACATAAACGACGGGTTAGGGTTAGGGTTTGCGCGTGACAAATTCTTTCCCTTCGTTGCAAAATTCAATACGTCCCTGAAAACAAGGATTGAACTAAATAAAAAGCATTAAACGAGATACTTTTCTTATCAGCCTTTCTCATCTCTTGAAAGTTTAATCTTGGCTTCTACGCTCTTGAAACTGCCATCTTAAGCTCAAACCATTGCGTAAAATCTGTAATATCAACACCGAGTCAACTAGTCACTGCCGATGTCAGCTGTTGATTACTTTTTTTTGCATCCGTCAAACGATTTTAACCCGAAAAAAAGGGTGTAGAAAAGCAGATTTTGTAATAATTGATTTTAAAAAATTCTACAAACCTCGGAATGCTCGCAAGGTACACCAATAATCGAGTCAAAGAAGTGCGATCGAGTTCAACAGCTCTGGTCTTCGCCGGAAACGCAATAATCGGACCTCCTCGGCGATCTTTTCCCCCTAAAAGAAAACAAAGTATATAATTAGCAACTACATTACTTTGGAACACGAATTCATGATTATACCTTTTTAAAAAATAATACTTAAAACGAATCAAGAGGTTTCGCAAATTAGATTTTATAAAAAGCCATTAACTTAAATATTCAAGGTGGCGAACCGCATTTTATTTTAAGAATCACCATAGTTATAAAAGACGCTTTATTGCGCATTTATTTGCACTGCACAAAATTTGAAGAGAAAGCATATTACGTTGATAATTCAAACATGCCAAGGAGAAATTTATTGACGAAGAAAAAGATATGATTATGGTCGTTTTCCAACGTAACTCTGCCAGCCTCGGATGATAGTTCCATTATAAAACGTGAGAATTTTGAAATGAAAGAACGGTGAATCGCCAGTGTCTTACCGTATAAAAACGCGATTTTCTCGTGTAGTAGATCAATAATATCCTTAGCTCTCAATCCTTCCCATCTACTGTCTCCTTGAGGACGAATAATTTGATACATAAAACGGAAAAGAAACCACGGAATAAATAAAGTTCACAACATTTGTGGCTTCACACATCACAAGAGCCTCCAAACAACGGCCGGCGTGCCAAAACTTTTGAATGAAAATATTACCTGCGCTGTAAACTGAAGACAAATCGCTGTCGGACGAGGCTGTCGACCACCGTTCGGAGCTGCTCATATTCTACTTTACGCCTGTTTCTTCATTCTATTTGCCTTACGATGACAGTTTTGGGAAGCCATCTTCCCTCCCTCACTACGGAATCGTGTGACGTCATGCGTGACTAACGTATGATAATTTATAACACAGTCAAAACTCTTCAAATTCACTGTCATCGCCCGGAAAAGCTTTGCATTTACTTGGGTTTTTATTTCCAAAAGTTTCAATTACTCTGGCTTAAACTCTTGATCTTCGTTAGCGAAGAACCTGATTTTTCGCTTGAAGCAGGCGTCCCCGAAAAATCTAAGCTTAATTATTCGACGCGAAGTGAAACTTCCGGAAACAACAAAAGGGTACTGAACTAAACAGAGGCAACTGTATTCTCCGCCACATTTCGGAAGGATAAGAGATCTACCCACGCCACCACGAAATTTTTAAACACTTCAAATTTGAAATCTAACCTGCGTTATACAATATTAGTATGCTGTAAGGTGTCAAGATTGAAAACTTTTTGATTGTTTACAGTTTGTAAATGTTCAAGTTTTTGCCACATCATTCTATCCCAAGGAAAGTTTCGCCAGTGTCTCGTGAGTAAAAGTAATGCACAGAAAGACATAAAGTCCTATATTTCAACGATGTATTTGAATGATTTTGGTTCAGAAGAATCTACGAACCTTGCGCCAGAATAAAACGTTGATTGATTCAGTAAAAAAAAACAAGAGCAGGGTAGTGTATGTTAAATTTTCCAAAACCGCACGACCATATCGGAAACTACAAAATGTGTTTTTTTTTCCACGTCAGATTAAAGGAATGGTAGTTTGACTATCTTATGATAAATCCCTGACAGAGAATACCATTCGGAAATTATAAGAGCTAACATTTAAAAAAATTCATTCGTTTCACTAACGAGAAAAACGTAGACACTCTGAGACACTGAAACACAAGAACATATATCGACACTTTACTGAGACCTGCGGAATTCACTGTGAAATAGTTTTCGTCTAGTTTGACTGGAGGGAAATGCAGAGTTAATAACATTAAACTTTTCGTCTTTCGGTGTTAAAAGCTCGTCTCGTTAAAAAAAAATGGGATAAACAAGAATAAGCCTTAATAGTCTCTCTTTCCCTTGTTTATTTGTCGGCAAGTGGTCCATTTTGGCGAAAACTAAGACCTGTCTGAAAAAGCCCCAGACGGGACGGTGAAATACCGAGAGAATAAACCGTATACGTGAGCGCGACCAAGGTGTGGTACCACAGAAGATGTGCAAAGAGAGGAAACTAGATACACCGGGGTAGTATGTTGTTTCCAAGAGGACAATCATGGTTCACAGCTGTGCATTACATCGCCTTTTTTCCACGCCCAAAGTGAAATGTCATCCAATCTCACAATTTTTGTACCATTTACGTGATCAACGCAGTGTGCTGTTCTGTTAATTAGCTCCTTACTACCCACTTAATAACTGAAACTTTGAGTTTCTCCCTTCCACAAGAAACATCTGAAATATGTTTTTCCCTCGTTGTTTGTGGTTTTCGGGAGTATCCTGTTTTTATTCAACACGGGACCATTTCAAGAGCTGTTTACTCCACGGACAGGAGAAAAAAATAAAGATTTCCGTCCGCATTTCATTTTGGAGAGAGAGTTCACCAGTTCATGTTGAAACCCTAGACGACTCCTGTAGACGAAGCAATTGGATTAGGAAATGGGACAATAAGATCTTGTTTTCTCTATTGTATTTAGTCTAGTACCATGCTGTGCCTTTCGAAATACAAAACAATATTTGCCATATCTCGAGAGATAGCAATTGCCGGTAATTCAAAACGACTTCTCATGCTGGGAGCAGAACAAACTTGAACTTCACTTCACTTCACTTCACGGTGGCTTCATTTTGCACACATCGGAAGGGTCCCAAGTCCGACTCCTACGAAGAAGCTCTCGGATTTTTTCCGAGTACCCAATAGTCACCATCGAATCTTCGTTTCATTTTCCGGGCTTCGGGCGTAAAATTTGTCACCCACTTCTTAACAAATAAGCGGAAAATATTTGAAATAGTTGTAGTGAGCGGAAAGCGTAGGATATCTAGAAAGAATACGGGGGAGAACATCCAGAGATCCCATCCTCGACGGTTTTTTTATTGAGGGACTTACAGTTCCGATCTTCAACGCGTAAGACAGTATTTCGTTATCAAACTGATGCGCATCAAATTGTGATATTGGAAAAATATGGGACCAAGGAGGACCCTTATCGCTAAGCCACAAATATACTTCACGGAGATAACGGATGTGGACAATGTTGAGTGCTTCTACAAACAAGCAAATTGTTTTCATGACAACTAAGATGGTCGGAAATGAAGGCTTGACAGGAAGGAAAAAGTCGAGGTCACGCTGAGCCCAGTAGTCACGCATTGCGTGACAGGCCCTGACTAGCTCATTCGAGGGGTGGCCTTCAATTCGCGGCGAGGAACGATTTAGTAAATCCTTCATTTATATAGGGTAATAACTAATAGTGAACAATACTAATTAACTTGTTGCCCCCTAATTAAAGTTACAAAAAAGTAAGATCATGTTGAAAATTTATTCACAATATTATAAGTTGGAAATTTGGATGGGGCAAATGATGCTTCCAATTTCGTACGTACTTTGAATGTACAAGATTCCTCCAGTCATAGAGGGACAAGCAAAAAGCACGATAAAGATGCGACCAAATTATAATCCAATTAAAGTGGCATGAGCATTATAAGTGAATTCGTATTGTTAAAAAGACTTCATGAAGTCCAATTTGAAATAAATGGATGAAGATAATTCCGATCACTGCCGTAGTCGAGTCAAATTGCCATTAAAATTGCTGCTTCTTTATCCAAAAGTCGGTGAAGTTCTCCACTATCAAACTACGCAGTACTTCAGACTGCCATGAACTTTACAGATGCTGATTGGCCAATACTCATCTCCGTTTATTCCTTGGCATTTGATTGGCTACAAAGAATATCCTTACTTCCTTAAATTGGTTCTAATTTGGGAAAAATTCATTCGTTTGCAAGACTAGGGATGGAGACAGCCAAATAATTGAGCCATAAATTATGATCTTCATAATTTAGTTTGCTCTGGTATAAAAACATAAATTGGGTGTTTTGCATTCATTAATCAAAACAGGAGCCAATTCCACAAAAAAAGAAACAGAATATAAAACATCGTTTGAAGAACAATTCACAATACAGTAGCCACTTCACTTTTCACTTTAATTTGCATTTACAGTTGGAAATTACATTAAACAATAAAAAGTGAAAAAGATACATATATAAGAAGAATTAAAGGTCACACTGGTCTATAGTTCGTGCATCATGGAAACTTACGTTTGATATTGCTGAGATAGAACATAGCTTTTAACATTTTTGGAGAAAGCAAATTGATTTAGATCTTTGAACTTATATGGTATTTCTTGCCAAAGATAAATGGTCATAAATGAGATTATTTGTTTGCCAGTATTTGTTTTTACTCGAAAATTGTGAAGATTTTGATTGGCCGCATACCTGGTGTTATAATTATGTACGTTGCTGGCATTCTGGAAAAAATGGTGAAAGAGTTCTGGGAGAATACCTTTGTGCCATGCATGTATATATCCGAGAGCATGCAGGCGTTATACATTAGTTACCGGTAGTGCACTATTGGTATTTTTGCCAGATAGAGTTGAAAAGGACATTAACCTATTAACTATTTTTAATCGATAAGTGGCCGGTAAAGAAAAAGTTTAGGGTTCAAATGCTATTTTAGAAGTTAAGCTGAGGTAGTTTTTAAGCGAATACTGGAAAAACAATTTCTGTGAAGAAAGGATAACGTTGGAAAGCATCTAACGAAACCTCTAGCAACATTGCGTTACGGCATTCAACGTATATCGCAACCCTTACGGGACACCTATGGGACAGGTGCACGAACAACCTCGTTGTCGATGAGGAGAGAGACCCTGGGAACGAGATTGGTGCACGAAAGCAAAATCTTGGGTGTCAGATACTTCTTTCCTTATTATTTCTTGATTTCAACTGTCACCTTTCGTACATTTTCCACTGATCCTTACCCGTAAAATAGCCTAGCTAATCGAGGCGGGAAGGAAAAGTAAAAGATTAAAATAATAAGGGTTGAGGCAACAATAAAGAGAACAGATACACAAACATCAACATATTAAATTAAAATGACAATGAGTACATACATTACAAAATATCCAGTAGCCGATTCTGTGGAATATCTTTAGATTTATATTTAACACTATTCCATATTTTTTAAACGTGAGAATAAAGGACTGACCAGAACTGAGAAGATAGACATTCATTTTATAACTGAAGTGACAATAAAATCGTGTTTTTCTCTGGAGAATTTATGTGTATGCACCGATTCCAAAACGGTTGGCCTTTTGTTGATTAAGTTGAGTACCTCCGTTAAGATACTTTTAATTAAAATTAGGCAAGTTATCACCTTTGAAAATTTAATAGCTCGCCTGGTTCCTTGTGCCTTCGCGGTGGCCGGGGACAAAAGGGTTGGGGCCGGGTTGGGGCGAGCCTCGATCGCCCTAATCCCTTATCTTGCGACAGCGCACTCTGCGCGATTAGGGGCCTGTTTGCCCACAACCTAAGAATTCAGAAATCACCCTTTTTTCAGTCGATCGAAGACCTATCTATAACGTGCGCAAGCCTTAACGAACGTGATAAAAAGAGAACTTTGGTAAGAGCGAAGGATTCACGTTTCAGTGGTTTTGAAAATTAACGACCTTTGGTTGTCAAGGTCAAGATTAACAAGAATCTATATGCGTTCACTGATGCTTGGAGAGGAATCAATGGTTATGGTCATTCTAATTTATATTGGCTTTTTTGACATATTCATCGCAGTAAAAGATGCCTTGGACGTATAGATTGACGATGCTGTCACCAAAATCTTATTGAAAAGTTTACATGTATAGAGAAAGCTTCTTGCTGCGGTTTGGCAAAGTTTTGTCGGTGTTGTAGAGCGTTTGACATCCGTGACCAACACCATATTGGATTCTTTGTAAAAATAGATTCAATTCCGAGGGGAATGTTGATACGTTTCTGTGTTTTGGAGCACAAACATGATTTTACCAATCTCACTGTCTTACAAAGGCTCGATTTTGCCTTTCGCACCATCGCTATTCACATCAAAAGTACATTAGCTCTTATTTTAAAAAGTCGTGAAAATTCGATGTGCCTCTAGGGCATCTTGCAAATGTTCCTATATATCCTTTCATCTCTTCATACCTGCTGCTAAACCGGAAAAACGCAGTAATACAGTCCACGTGTATTCAATTCCTACGTCGCGTGGGAGGGGGCTGGTTGTAATCTCGGCCTGTTAATTGTTTTGTGAACTACTATCATATTAAGAAAGCAATAAACCACAAAAGATAATTTTCGGTAAAATTAAAAATATATATCCAGGTTTTTGTTTTGTTCTGTTTTGATTTAATACGCAATATTGACAACGCAATGTAACGAAGTTTGTAAGATCGCGCGCGCTTTAAATTCAACGGCGATTTCAAAATATGTAACACTGAAGATGACGGATGTACCGTCGAAACATGTCTGGAAAATTAAAAAAAGTTGTTATTTTTATACGACTATCTATATTGTTGCTGCTATCTAGACCTTTTGGATATCCAGGTTCGCAATGAGTGCAGAAAATACATGCCAATTTTGCGAAGTTGATTTAGTAATCAGAAAATTACGTCCTTTTGTTTGTGACTTGATGGCAGCGTGGTTCGCCTTGCACAACAAGCATGAACTATAACAAGGAACGAGAAATTAGGTTTAATTCACATGTAAAATGTTAGGTTCATAACTCTTATTTTTTTAGGTGTCGTTAGGTCATCAATAAATGCTTTAATCCGGGTGACATTAAGCCGGAATTCACGAACTTTAAAAATGATCCTTTATGAATGGAGACTGTTATAAATTTCGCTTTGCTTAGAACAACTGTGCCTCGGACTTTGCGTGATTCCATCTCGATAAGATGAAAGATGTAACTTGACCTTTCAAATGCAATTTTTATTCCAGTCGTGTTGGTGAAAACGAGAAGTAAATCTCAGAGGACACCTTACTATTTAACTAATCAAATGGGAACGTAGGCCCGCAATGCGTGCATGCTGTTTCGAATGTACAGCTTGAAATATAGGGTACACCATTTATAATTCTTCCTTTATTCCTAGGCAACTGGAGAAAGCTGAGTTAAGCTTGGTTGCTTTACAAGATCGTTCGCAACTCGATCATCTATGCAATGCACTCCATTGCTCTCAGATCTCCGCACCAGCACTCTTGCCCATCAACTCCCTGCTACGCCTGGGGTAGCTGAAGCTGGGGTTGAAAGCCACTCGCGGAGAAGGCTCCCGGGTATTGATTTGTCTATAAAATGGTTATCACTTCTTGAAAGAGTAAACCAGATGTCCATGGCTGCCGAAAGTTGAGAAGGAGTCGTAGGTTGTGTGCACGCGCGAACGTGCCGCTCATATATGTTAGTGTTATGTGGAAACTGCTCGCTGCTAATATGATTACTATCCTAATAATGACAACTGCAACGCTTATCATTTCTGCTTTGACTCAGAAACCAACTTGAAAAAGATGGAAAATCTGGCCTTTTCTTCTATAATATAGCGCTGAACATCAGTAGCTCCATGCATGCTGCACGAACCTTTTTTCCTTCCATTGAAATAGTTCTTTTCTTCACTAGGGTATGAATGTCACGCAAAAGCAAAATCGTTTCGTCTTAAACATAATATTTAAATTTAATTCAAGGTATTGATGTTCCCACACCATGTATAATTGGCAGCCATATGTTGAGATGTCACCTCACGCTCAACTGAAAATATTGCGTGACATTCCACAGAAATGGATAGAAAGAAAACCACCGTCCACTAGATGGGATGTTACGTTTATCCAACACAGGCTTACGTTGCGGGAATTAGACTAAAGAGCCACGTTTAGCTAGGAAAAATGTAGCTGTAGCTAACTTTCACTGAGATTCTTACTGATCTCTTACCAACACGTCTTGGCGCACGCAAGCTCTTTCTTTATAATTTGCTTACTTGCCTCGCCATTTCATCTTACGCGCGAGGTTAAGAATTTTCTACAGCTGCAAAAAGGGTGATTCGCTGCGCAGTAAAAAGAAGTATTTGATAAGACAAACTTGCAATCTTTCCCTGCTTTTCGTCGCTAAAAACAATGAACTTTCAAGAGGGAGATTTGTTGACAAAAGATGACCTTTAAACAAGCGACAACGTATTAGGCGCTCCAAAACGATTTAAAGCCGGTCTTTTCAATGCAGTTCTGTTTGTGTTTTCGAGATCAAATTGAAACGAATTTCCGCGAAAATTGTCCTTGTTCACTGCTGGAGTAGAAACTGTGAATGGTTTAATATAAACGAAAAGTCGCAAGTGTTGATTTTCATGAAATTATCACATCAACTCGATGACCTTCGTCTGACGGTCTGATGACCAAACGAAACCTGCGACAAAGCTCTAGACAGGCGAATTACCGAAATGAATTCAAGAAGAACCTCTGAAGTAATTTTTTTCACGAAATCGTACTAACAAACTTTGTAAACATTGCAAAAATATGGCCAGAAAGTAAACCAAGAGACAGTGTTGATATTTAACTTCTTTTAAAAATCAGAAAAATCACGTAGGACAAATACAGAGTCTGACATGCCAAGGTTACCAATCACTTCAACATTTATAAACTCACCGTTCGATTGCGATGCAGTAAGTCAGCAATATAGTTCTATTCTCGTGTCTTGCAAAGATTTTTGAAGAACAAGAAATGTGCTGTATCGCAAAAGCAAAGCTCTTGCGGTTCGGAATTTTAATTTGTCCGCAGCATTTGCCAGGGCGGGCCTCTGTCAATATAAACATCACACTGTAGGATTCAGGCAATTTGAAAAGCCGCTTAAAGGGGGATTCAAAAGAGATAAGGGTGTGTTTTGCACGTGCTTTTGAAATCATAATCTCTCTCTTCTCTGCCATTTTATCCGACAGCGAGTTGTGTGAATCGTGAAATTTAAAGTCATGGTAAAAATTGTGTTAGGGATTACCTTTACCGTCTGCGGTGTATAGAGAACGAAAAAAAATGCAACCAAGCTGCGCGTAGGTTACCTACTAATTGCATGTGGAAACTAAAAATCAAATTAAATAAAAGCTGATTTGAAATGATCGCGTAAACGAGGTCGAGGTCTTTGGTTTTTCATATTTTTAATCAGTGTTTTAATCACTAAAAAATCATGTTTGTCCTTTAAAAGGATTTTAAAAATACGTTTTTGTGTCTGTCGTGTCTCTCCGAAGAATCTTTCGACAAGATAGAAAGCCATAAAATAGCATCAATTAGAATACGATTTCTTTGTCAACGGACGAAATCATTTATCTAGGTCCTGAATGGATATCATTGGATGAACGACCCAGTCGTTCTAGTAGCTCAATGGGTTGAGAGGTGTTAGGTTCAATTCCTGCCTAGGACTCTGGTTTTTACACGCTTACAGTTGTCTTTTTGCCCGTTGCCTAGCAACTTGTTTTCTGTCCTTCCCACGGGCGCATAAATCACCTTCCCATCATTTCATGTAAAAGCATTAATTAATTAGCCATCATTTAAGGTCAATTTTTCCATTAGTTAAAACTCTCTAACACCTTATCCAATCGGATGCTTGTGCAGAGACGTTTCCTAATTAATAGAAAAGTATCATTCTCCTTTTCTTGTTCGTAAATGAAAATGTTTATGTTGACAAATGAGAATTTAAAAGAAAACATAAAATAAGCCACGACAAGAGATCATGATCTCTTGGCCACGAGTCATGTGTGGGATTATGCAAAAATCATTAATCCTTTCCTGCTTGCAGGACTATCGGATATAATGCTTGATTCGGTTTATTTCCTTTGGCTCCAAATCTCATCTCTTACCTTTTTTAGAGAACCATTATTAACTGAAAGTCAGGAAATCTATACGGCATATCTGTGCCTAGAAGAGCTTTGTTGACCAATAACCAATTCTTATACAGGGCTTTGATTTACTCTGATCTGTGCCAGGATAAACCACTCTATTCTTGAAGATTACTTACTTATTCCTACTTTGACTTTGATCAGCTAAATAGCTGGCATCGTTGCAGTAGTTCTAGAAAGAGAACGTCCTAGACGTTCTTGTTGAAGTACTACAGAGATAAATGCGACAAATTAACACTTGTCACAGATAAGCCTTTGATATTTGCTACCACGTTTTGCATTCCCGGCAGTGGAGATTTTATAAATCTCTGGATCACGGAAATTGAGGGCAAATGTTATCGCATTGTAAGTTATGGTCCTTGTTAGCGCTTATTTTCCAGCCCATTTTAACGTTCGAATGGCTTGATTCGGCTCTGTTGTTTTTGCGATGTCTAGAACAACGGAGAAGAATATCTTAAAAGCAGAAAAACCTTATTACCTATTCTCTTTTCTAAAAATGAAGGCTACTAAATCACCTACTCATAAATTAGTACATTTTGTGTCCTAGCCTAAAG
This sequence comes from Montipora capricornis, assembly GCF_036669925.1. Taxonomy (NCBI): domain Eukaryota; kingdom Metazoa; phylum Cnidaria; class Anthozoa; order Scleractinia; family Acroporidae; genus Montipora; species Montipora capricornis. The sequence continues at coordinate 7,922,508 of NC_090887.1, read as the reverse complement.
TGTTACGCAAAACAGTAGCGGGAGAACCAAAAAAAGCGGCGCCAGGGAAATCTTAAAAAGGGACAACCGATGGTTTTTTTCCAAAAGCTGATGATATGTTTTCCCCTTTATTTCCAACAGAGATGGCGACGCTGAGTCATGCAAGTCTGCGAACGTTTCGACTGAAGAATTCCTCCCCCACCGGCAGTGATCTATTTGCTCCGGCTGATCTCAAGTCGTTCTCGTGTTTTTTGTGAGAAGTGTAACTGCAAATCGAATGGCTCTGCATGCAATGGTTTAAACAACCGTTTGACTTCTATCTTTGATTTCAAAGCAAGAAAATCAATATGAAGTAAGAGGGCGAAGCCGATCATGTTATTTGCATCTATTTTTAGTCCGATGCTGGAGGGTCCATGACTAGAAGCGAACGACTTTAATACTGAGGGCCTGTTCATATGGAATTGGGGGACCCCGGGTAGGTGAGGTACCCCTCCTACCCGTAGTCAAAAAAGCGAGCCTTCACGTGCAATATTTATAGCCCCGGGGCGCTGGGGTGAGGTTTCCAAGTGCTTTAACGGAATGTTCAAACTAAAGATAATTGCGGGGTACCCCACCTTCAGCATTCACATGGAGAAAAGTCACCCCAGGTAAGCGGATTACCCGACCCGGCTGACCGTGCAAAGGGCCTCAGTGGGGCACCCCACTTCTAATGTGAATGCGATAAAGAAAAAAGAGATATTGTATGGACAGATTGTCATGAGAACAACAGATCAAAAACAACCTCCATAACATCTGAAAATAAATCTCTAATAATTTTCAAAGGGCACAGGGAGTCGTTGTCTTACCAAACATTCTTTGTTTCAAAGTAATTCAAATCGGACTTAACGCATTACAACATGGTTGACCTTCCTTGTCAATAGATAACAATTAACAACTCACTTGTCACATTGTCCACCAATTAGAGGTATGCAAGCAAAACTCTTTGTGATTTGCTCGAACACATTTTTCCCGCGCCGAGGCCGAGTTGGCGCCGTCTGCAAGTACTTGGATTTGATTGGCTTGCTTGATTTCCTTAGTCTGCCATGATTGGCTAAAGTGATTGAATGAGGTTTTCGTTTTTGTTTTCACAAAAGCATTGAAAGTAAATTGTCTGCAGAAAACCAGTTTCCACTATAAGTTATGCAGAATGGAAAGCCAAATAGTTTAAAATAATTTCCTTGTCTCACATATAAATTTTTATTCCCCAAACCGACCAGGTGCCTCAGTTTTCACGTGATGTGATGTTCATCAATTATGAAAAGTTACTGTACAAGACAAGTTGATAGTGCTTTTCTTCTTTCTGGGTTCTGATTGGTTAACGTGGAAGTAATTCAATATCAAGATACTTTTCATCTCCGAGCAGCCGCAGACTGAAACAAAGTAGCTTGGATATAAAAACGCAACTCGAAGATGATTGACTGGCAACGCAGTGCAAAACCAAGGTGAAGGGCAATCGCACGTTCATTTTTGCGAGTCAAGTTCAAGCCTAGATTTTTTCAATCTTTGATCACAGCACTTCTTGAGTTGTCTTATTATTCGTCCCTGTGGGACGATAAAGAGCCCACACACGATTCGAGAAGAGTAGGGGATGAAGTCCCCGATGTTGCAGCTCTCCTGTTCTCTCCAGCACTGATGTCTCTAAAAAGGCTTAGAGGCCACCTAAGCAGAAACAGCCATAAGTCAAAAAGGGACTTTGCCGAGTGCTGGAACGTGTAGATGTAGATTTCGATATCGGCTTGTGACATTTACC